>NW_006922346.1:172655-184049 GCF_000298275.1 Orycteropus afer afer
GCGGGGCGAGTGTGTTAACCATTTGCATCACCAAGGACTCTTAATACCTAAATAAAAAGCTAAAAACACAAACTCACTGCCATTAAGTTATTTCTGACTCATAGTGACCCCTCCTTGGATTTCTGAGGCAGTATCTCTATGGAAGTAGATTGTCCAGTCTTCCTTTCCGAGAAATTCCTCAGCTAAATACTGTCTCTAGTTTGAAATTCGATTTTCCCTAACATCTGTTTACATTGCAGTATTTTTATCAAGATATCTCTCACATTATAACACCTTCCAAACATACCAGAAAATCACTTTCCTAGACTATTCCAAGTACATTACATTTTATTTCTTTCCTTCTTTTATTGTTTTGTTTTGTTCTGTCAACCTGGGATGTCCTCATCCCTGTTACCAAAATGTGGAGAGCCTATGCATACTTCCAACTTAACCTCACATTTTACTTTACTCTGAAATCTCTCTTGTTTCTTGTCAAAACAGGTCACTACTTTTTTCACTATCTTGTAGGAGATGATATGTGATTGTATTACACACTTACTTCATTCTGGCTTGTTCTATAGTTTATTGTTTACAACATAAACACACCCCCAAACTCTCAACTTCTCATTTATTTTTTAATTTAGGAAATAGTTACTTCAGTAATGGCATACAGAATGTATTAAATGTGATTGTTGAATAAAAGAATAACTGATTATTGGAAGTAATATTTTAAAAATGAAAACAATGAAGTTTTCTTAGGTGATTGATATAAATAATAATAAGGCTTCTATTAACATTCACTACATACTAAACCAAAACCTAAATCTGTTACCATTGGGTTGATTCCCCTAATGGTTATGTTACTGTATATGTTACAGAGTAAAAGTGAGCTTTGTATAGCTTTCTTGGCTATATTCTTTACAGAAGCTGATCACCAGGACATTTTCCTACAGCTCTGCTGGGGGGTGTTGAACCACCAATTTTTCCATTAGTAGTAGAGCAGAAACCATTTCTGCCACCCAGGGACATTTCACTACATTCCAAGACCTCTTAAAGGCATTTTCATTTATTCCTCACAACATGACTGATTAGCTCAGTCCAACGATCACCTCTGTTTTATAGTTTAATGAAGCCAGAGAAAGAAGACAGAAAGTGGCTGAGCTGGGTATGCACATGCAGGACTGCAGCAGAAGCCATGTTATTATCTACTATGCTATGATATTTCTCATCCAAAGTAAAGATCTCAGGAAAATGTGGATGTGATTTAGAAGTCTTAATTCTCAGATATATTGTTTTCAGTTCCAAAATATATTAGTGGTTTCATGATTTTGAAAAACAGAAAATGTTTACAGTTGAGGCATTTCCTTTCCCATTCCTCTATATGCAGTTATCTGATTGAGATAACACAATGATTATGATAAAGAAGATTCAGAATGGAAATCTCTCCCATCACTATAAAATGCCTATCATTGTTACTATAGAAAAAGACATTCTGATTTATTTTCACCTCAGTATAGGTTCCCTAGTGGGATATTTAATTTATTTATTAACAGATAAGGAAATTCAATATAAGTTTAGCAAGTAAATTGTATGTATTGCTCAACAAAATATATTGTATAATAAAAGTCCTGTGGGAGGCGGGACAAAGCAAAATAAAAAAAAAATAATAAAATATTTTGATACTGTGCTTTGAAGATACTTCCTAATGTATTCATTTCAGTAAATTATTTATAACATAAGTGATTTTTTCTTCAAGTTCTATTTCTTCTCTAAAATATTCTTCTGGGTACCAATTCAAAACAAATATATGGTGAACTTCAGCCCACCTTCAAGCAATTCAACTGCTATTCCTATCTAAGCCTTCACACCAGTTAATTGCTGATATGTATTTTAAATAGTCTATCAAATGGAGTCTCTTGGTGATACAAACAGGAAAGATCAGAAGTTTGAGACCACCTAGAGGCAGGTGGGAAGAAAAGCATAGCAATATACTTCCAAAAAATCACCCATTGAAACAAGTGGACTACAGTTCTCCTCTGACACACATGGGGTCCCCATGAGTTGGAGAAATTCAATGACAACTTTTTTTTGTTTTTAATTTTTTAAATGAAATCAAATAACATAACTTGATCTTTCTAGCATTAAGTACAAAGAAAAGTATCCTAAGACTTTAGGAATGGTGTATTTTAAAATATGTATATTAAAGAGCATATGCTGCAAAATCATTTCAATATAACATAATAATTAAGAAAATGACTTGGAGAAAATAGTAAGTAACAATCACATTTAGCAAAGAGAGTTTCATAAAAATTAACCTAGTTTTGAGTAAGACACACCAATTGAATATTTTAAGTACACAGAGATACTCATCATACTCAGTAGCAGCAAGAAGAATGAATTTACTTTGAGTGCCTGATGAATCTATTCCTAGTTGTATGATGATCTAGTGGAGAGATGGAGGGTTTTTGTTTTTTTTTTAATTCTGAGGTTCTGCTTTTTGTATCTAAAATGAAGATATCATATTTATTTCAATTGTTTAGGTGAATAATATCATTAATATGGATATAATGGTATAATATGAATAAAACAAATATACAAACATACGCACTTTGAATGGTATCTATTTCTGTCTCATTCCTCCTCCCAGATGAACAATCAAATCCAGGCCCAAAGACCTAATTCTCAATTATCAATGGGACTCTATCACAAGGCAGCAAACATTTTTACTAGTAGCAACTCATTGGAAGTTTTTCTTTAGAAAAATGAACAGACCCAACTCCTTAATCCTAATTGAGGCATTTCAAAGTCTGAATGCCATCTGGGTCACAGCAATTGCTGTGGCTTTGAGAAGAAGAGACACATAACTACAGCAAGCATGTGGTCATTTATGTCATGTGAGGAAGAACTTTTACTTTTAGAGTTTTAGGCATTAGAAGAAATAAGGCCATGTTGGTCTTTAGAACACTACCTAATGTGTTTGTTGGAAATCATCCAATCATGAAAGGTAAATTATTTCCATTTCATCATCATCTTTGGGGAATATAGCTGAGGCTTGTATGTTTTAATTGCTACTCAATATATATTTTAATTTCTACCTTGGTACTACTGGCACAGAGAAAATTTGTCACTAAAGTAAGTTTCTGTCAATTACAATAAATATATTTTAATAAAAAAGAGTAAAAAAAAATTTTCAAATCTTTTGAATTGTGCTTAAGAATTGTTAGCAGTGCTATGAACTAGTTATGAGATGGAATATTATTCTCTGTATTGACATGCAAATAAACTCATTCAGCAACCACTTTGCTTTAGAGATTTGCATAATGCAACACAAAAAGCCACATTAAATTAATATTAATTACTTGGTTTTAAAGCAACAAAGTTCAGTATTAAGCTGCTCTTCTTCCCATAGTCCCTCACATCTGCTCAGGAAAACCTGATATACAAGGAACAAATACACTTTAAGTATAGGGATATCCAGGCTCTGTACCTTAGAAGTGCATGGCTTACTTCTCCTACGATGGCTAGAATGTTAAGGTAGTATGTCTCTTTTATAGGCAGTAGCTTTCAAACACTTTATCATAATTCATATTTTCTCAGAATCAATGTAGTACTGTAAATACTTGAGTATGCACACACTTTGTCACTTATTCTTGGCAAATTTTCATTTGCAATTGCCCCTTTCCTTGCCAGTCAGCATGAAAATGTCTGAATCACACTTTCAAGCCAAAAAACTGGGTGTACTCAAGCATACTAGCATAGATAACATATGATAATCAGGAGATACATTTTCCACTAAAAATTATACATATTGTATCCCAGTTTATGCAAATTATTTTTGTATTATATAGTATTTCTAGAACTTCCGTGTCCCAGATCATCACCATTGTTGTTATTTAGAAGAATCAAAAATGTTATATATAATAGATATATTTGAATGTGTGTATATATATATGTATGTACATATATATATATATATATAAATATATGGATGTGCATATATGTATACACATACACACAAACATAAATCTCATTATATCAAGCACCAATACAATTGTTTAATTCTTCCTTTTTTAGAAAACCCATATTATGACCATGAATATCTCAAAACACTGTCTCATCCATTATAACTTTAAAGCACAAAGGGACCAATTGGTGTGTTGTGTGGTGACCTATTTAATTGGAAAATTAGGATTTTCCACAAGGGCCCCTTCAGGGTACTTGAGTAGATTATGTCTTAAGGGACATTGTAGGTGTGAAAGCAGAACATGATTAAGTCTGTTTGGTAAGGGATAATTGGTCACACTGTTGCCACAATGATGCTAACAACAGGAAGTTTGCTTTTTTTTCTTTTTTTCCATAGCCTCTTACTTCAGTAAGAAGTTCTAAACTTTATAATATTTTGAAGATCAAAAATACTACAATTAGTATGCTAATTTTGGGTAAATGTGAAAGGCATATTATTCAGCTATTTTATCTCAGTAAGTGGGCATTGACCACTATGAAAAACGTCCATTATTCAAAAAGAATTCTTAGTAAATTTCAGTGAATGTAGTCACTTAAATATAACTTTCTAAAATATTTTTTATCAAGTCAAGATATTTTCAAAATGTTTAGCATATTTCAAATTTATTATTATCTACTCTGCTTCTCTATTGTACATGTTAATAAAACAGAAAAAGAAAAAAAAATATATATATATAACTTTGATAACAGAAAATTCAAATTTTCTTACCTATCATATATCTCACAAAACATATATAGTATTTCATCTTATTTGTAAAGAGAAATAAAAGATATCTAGCTAGAAGCCTCATTCCTTTAAAAAAACTTAATTTTGCTCAATCAATATGCCTTAAAAATTTGATATTAACAAGTAAAACTTGAGCAAGACATATAACATATAATTAAACCATTTCAGCAATTCTCTCTATGTTGTTGTTGTTGTTGTTTGCCGTCGAGTCGGCCCGACTCACATATATATTGCTAAAGTGCATTAGGAGCTCTGGTAGCATAGTGCCTAAAGGACTTGACTGCTAACCAGGAGGCTGGCAGTTCAAACCCACCAGCCACTCCTCGGAAGGAAGGTTGGGCAATCCTACTTCCGTAGTGATAACTGCCGGAAACCCAAGGAGGGGTCACTAGGAGTCGGGGCTGACTTGATGGCAAATAACAACAACAACAACAAAGTGCATTATCTTGTAGCTAACAGAGGTATATACAATTGCATTGCCTTTGTAATGAAATGAATGAGTGCTTTAGCCAGGTATCCAGTGGTGTGATGCCTTAATATATCTTTGCCTTTCACATTAACAAGTTATAACTTCAAAGTATGGTCATCCTTTTATAGAACTAAGTGGAGAAAAGAATGAATGAAGGGCCACCACAATTGATTATCTTTTATAATTGCTTTCAAAGTTGGCAACTTCTTTAGTTTACAGTAGGAATCTCATTCTTTATCAAAATACCAATATTTTGGGTTTCTGAGGTGGTAAATCTTTACAGAAATAGATTGACTAGTCTTCCTTCCAGGGAGTGGCTGGTTGGTTTGAACCACCAACCTTGTGGATATCAGTCAAATGCCTTAGGCACTACAACACCAGAGCTCCTTTTTATCAAAATAGTGTATTTTAAATGCTAAGTTTGGGTTTTTGATGGACACTTTATCTTACTTTCCTTTAAAACAAAGTTTTAAATAGGTAAATGCATACATAAATCAGAGGAAATGGTGCTGGTATTTCAAAATTACAATTTAATTGAATTTACCTTTGACTTGTTTCATTATTGCTAATAGCCATATTTTGATTTTAGTGTTTCTCCATCAAACTCTGACTATATCAAATTTCATCTGAAAAAATATTATAGACAATGTAGTTCAAGGTAACTCTTTATACTAGAACAAGGAGATATACTTTGGAAAACTTTGTGCAAAAAGAAATCAGTAAGATAATCAAATATATTTGGGAGAACACATTGTGTATATAAGATGTTACCCTTTATGTAAGTTGTAAAAAATTAAATACACATTAATGTTTTAAGGTAAAAATAAAAGTTGAAAAAAAAAATGGAAAGTGAGAGAAACCATAGTTTTATTTAATTGAAATTTCAATCTGAATATGTAAAACATTATGATTAGTTTTAGAAAGAAAATGTAAAATTTTATAGAATTTAAAATAAAAAGATTCTATATACATTTAAACGAAGCTGTTCAGTATGGACATCCTGGCCCAATGTTTCTTATATCTTACTTTGCCCTTTTATATCCTCAGTCTTTAAAAATTCATATGAATAATTAAGATTAAAATCACATGACTGACAGAACCCTAAAGAGGACATCTACTTAAGGTAAAACATGGGAACAACTTGGAGAGATTTACATTTGACCTCTCTGTTTGCAAAAATATCTATTTCTTTTAACAATTGATTTCATGTATTAGGACTATGTTGTAAACAAAATGAAAAATTTTTGCCCAGGTGGATATTATTTTAAATCATAAAATCTAAAGCTAAAGTTTATCCTAGTTACTCTAGTGCAACTAGAATACAGTATTTTATAATATATAAATATTTAAACTTAACTTACTGTACTCATTAACTGCTGATAATGCATAGCCCTAGTCTGTTGAACAATACCTACTATGTTTGAAACAGGTTTACATTTTACCCATGATATAGTTGATACTGTTTTTAGACCCGATTCCTAGTTGCAATCTGAGCTCTCTCCCCATATAAAGTTTTGCTCCCTACCCCATGTTTTTAATTACTTATAATTTTTCTTATGTCATCAGATAATAAGTAGGCTAAATGAAAGATCACATTGTATTTTTCAGAAAAACTATCATGCCTGTCAAAAAATGTCATGAATAAGTAATAAGAAATACCAGGAACCCCCAGCTAACTTCTATCATTTAATAATTGCTCACTACGAGAAGTACTGTTCAGTGTTTTTTTTTTTTTTTTTTCTCCACTGAATTCTTTCTCCATGCACACTGAGAACACTGTCAATTGACAAAAGGAACATAGCTTCAAAAGAAAATCCACAAAGTACAGAAAAGCTCTCTGTAAAGCATGCAAGAGGTTAAACATTGCTGAAATAGCAAGGCATTTTCTCAGCCCACGTTTCTCAGTTGCATTCAATTACCAACAGCAGCAGCAGTATAATACAAGCTAATACTGTATTATTAAATCAGAGCTTCCCATTTATATACACCTCTAACCTGAGGGGGTGGTGAGGGGATGACATTTACTAGTCAATAGCAGAACAAGCAGCTCCCAACTTGGAAATACACATGACCTTGGGGTGTGGAATTGTCAGAAACTGAGTTGCACAAGTTTTTCTTTTTTTTATTGGTAAGATTGTATGTCCGCACATTTAAATGAACCCAGCATGATATAAATGTCTCTGCCCCAAGCACCTCCTGCGGAATGTGTGCAAAGAGCTCTGCACTTTGCAGCCTATGCTTTAGATATGGGAGGTTACATTAATCTGAGATTAAACCATTTAAATGTATTTTTTTCCCCAGATTGCATTATTTTTAAGCAACTGGTTGGTTGATTTATTTAATGTAAATTGCTAACATGTTTGGAGGCTTGCATTGAATAGTCCCTGTCCCTTAAGCCACGCTGGAAGTGTTGCTTTAGAAGTACTTATATTTATAAGACATGATGTGGCATGATGGGATTAACTTCACAAAAAAAACAAAGGCTTTAATGTCCCCTTTAGAATTCAGCGCATAATTACCAGTAGATGCTCTTGTAATAATAATGGTAACAGCATTTAGTGAAATAATTATTGCAAGCATTGCCAAAAGTCCTGTTTCAAATTATAAAAATAAATAACTTTAAATTTTTGTATGGCAGTTGGCATTGCTTCCACACTTAAAATCATTTGTAACAATATTGTTTTTCTTACCTTTATCTTTATTGAAAAAAGTCCCTCAGAAAGACTCCTGAAGGGTGTGGGTAGATAAATCACAATTTAAAAAACAAAAGAAAACATACAACTAAAAATATCGTCTTTGCTGGGAAAAGATAGTTTGGTCTAAAACTATAGAAATCTCCAAAGTCACGCTTGAATGGGCGCCCAGGTGGCAAACAGAAGACTCTTGCAGGTCCGATACCACACTCCTTTGTCAAGTTGATATGAGTCCTGCTGGTGAAACTGGTCCCGCAACACAGAGGGTGCAAGAGGGCGTTGCCCCGAGGTGCAAGAGCACCCAGCTCTGTCGTGTCCCAGGTTCAGCACCGGCAACTCAGTGAACAGCACTAGCTCCTCTCACCTCCAGTTTGTCTCAGTCACTGAACCAGGCTGATTCTCGCGCCTCCTCCCTAAGCTAGAGCTGTTGCCACTCAACCCGGAGTGCCCCGCCCCCACTATCTGACGTAAGTATTTTGCATATCAACTCCCTGAGAGGTCCTTGGCCGCCCAGTTGACTGAGGTTCTGCTAGGGTCAGCTGCGACAATTGAGGCGACATAATCCAGGGCTTATGATCTGCGTGGGCATCATTGGACTTCAAGGTCCACTCGCAACCAGTCCTGAAGGAACTAACTGCTTTCGGCGTTGCATGAGTCTTTGCCTTAGCTGGGACTGCTGTTTCTGTGCACTCTAATGATCTCTGCTGCTACAGCTCTGGCAGGAAGACTGGGTGGAGGGAGGGGGCAGTGGAGATCAGAGGAGACCCTGGTAAGGCGGGTAGGGAGGGGATGGGTGAACGTAATGAATCCGTTCAACCATTATAAAACGTGATCCTTTTGATCTTTCTGCCAAACTTTCCACTTTCTCCCTGCCGTTATGTTTATAGGAAAGAATGTGTGGTGTCCCCTGTTCCTTTCCCTCGGTGCACGGAGCTACTGGAGGGAGTCGCTGCAGCAGAAACTTGCTCTGGAGAATTAAAAAAAAAAAAATGCTTGGAGAACTGAAAGGAAATATGAACGTTTGAAATGCTTACCATCATTCGTAAACAGATTTTTTGTTGTTGTTAATAAGCGCTGCACAATATATATCAGTTTTCATATTCGTTCCTATAAAATATGCACCCTCCCCTCATCATTCTCATGATTAATATACACCGTCAAGCTATATGGAGTTGCAGAATTCACGGTTAACAAAATCATTTAATAATAAAGAAAAGGAAAACTTCTTAGTTTCAACTTCCTCTGCCAAAATCCTGAAGGTTGTGCGAAATTTATTATGTCTAATACATCATTTTTTCTACGAAAGATGGGGTTTGCTGGAAGCATTTCATAGCCTTTAGCAATTCTCTCAGTATATGTGATGTTTCTTGTCCCAATGAAGCTCTAAGAGCCTTGACAGCGAAAGAAGGGGGACAAGTCATGCCAAATTTCAGCCTGCTTAAATTTATAAACACTTTTAATGAACTGAAATCATAAAGCATCCAGAAGGTTCATTTATTCACATACTATACACCCCACTGCTACTTACTTGTACAAAGAAATTGGCAAAGAAATTTAGCCTAAATTTTCTGAATTGGATGTCAATTCTCACTATAGGTTGTTATTTAAAACATTTCATATCATTTAACACTTTGTTTTCCTTCAGAATACCTACATATTGATATGGGACATTGTATCCCGAGTCTAATAAAATGCTCCAATGAGTCTTCTCCCACATTCTGAGCAAGTGAATAAACTTTTTTATTTGCCTATCAAATAAAGACATTAATGAATGTTATTTTTTTCTGTAATTTTTCAGCAATTGTTTTAGGAGACATATTCACTTTTGAATATTCCTTCTTTATAATTGCTTAAGCAACAGAAAATTGTGAAAAACATGGTATTTTCTTACTATATATACATATATATATTTTTATTTTCCTGCTATGTACCAATACAAACTTTGCTTTCCATCTTCATTCTAGATTTGCCTGGTCTTTCCCAAATATTCAATTTCCTAGAGATTTTCCTCCAATACAACTTCACATCATAATTCATGTATTCCAGGAATTCTGCAAGGATGTTTCCCCCAAAATCCCTGACTTTATGTTAATAAGTAAAAAAACTGGTGCACAACTCATTGCACACACACACTTATTTACTCCTCTATATGCACACAGTTATTTAGAGTGTCTCGATTTAAAAGAAGTAATTTTAATATTTTTCAGACACTATGGTAGTACATGCACGAAAAGTGGTATCTGATGGCAGGTAGACATTGTACAATTATAATTACAGTTAAGCTGACTGAATAATCTGTCCTTAGCACAGCTATAGTGTACATGTTATGCTACTTTTGCAAATACCACACAATATATTTTGCTATGCTTCATACCAGCTTGCCAAAATGTCATAGAAGACTAAAAAGTTTACTTTGGAAATACATAAAATAAGTTATACATTCTTATAAAATTTCATCCAAACTTGTCATAGGTCTTACTAGATACTATTTTTCACTTCCCTTCACTGATTGTGTCATATTATGTAGGTATAATAGTATTTAAAAACATAAATGGAAGGAGCTAGAAAACAAGTCAAGGTTTTAAAGGAAATCCAGACTAATTACTTATAATTTCTTTAAAAAAAACCTAAATGAATTAAAAAGAGCAAAAGGAAAATAAAAATAATCATAATTAAAAAAAAAAAAAAAAACACTGTCATTGAGTTGATTCAAACTCATAGTGACCCTATAAGACAGAGTAGAACTGCCTCATAACATTTCAAAGCTGTAAATCTTTACATAGGTGGATTGTCTCATCTTTCTCCTATGGAGCAGCTGGTGAGTTCAAATTGTCTAACTTTTGGTTAGCACCCAAATATCTTAACTGCTGGACCACCAGAGCTCCTTAAGAAAAGTAATAGAGACCTTCTATTATGGTGTGATGCCTCCAGAAAAGCATTAAGAATACTGAACTCTCTCAGGGAATTCTAGGTTTGTTCTGTCCTAATTGGCTGTGTGAGTGAGGACAAATTATAAACTCTTTCATCATGAAATTCATCATTTATTTGTAAAGCATAAGACTATAATAAATTATCTTAGAAATCTCTTATGTATCTCCTTTTCATGATTCTATATTAGAATTCAGAAGCATCAGATTTTACAATTCAACAGTCTTCATTAGAATTTAAGTCATTAAGAAATTTCTCCTTAGGTGAAATAAATTGGCATATGGCTACTAAGACTGTGAAATTGGTACTATGTGCTAATTAGGTTGGGAGGTACAAAGAAGGGAGTGATTAGGGCCACAGGTAAGAGAATAAGAGAGGATCATGAGGCTGGCCCAGGACTGGGTAGTGTTTCGTTCTGTTGTACACAGGGTCGCTGTGAGCATACTTGACAGCACCTAACAACAACATCTGGGTAGTGTTTCATTCTGTTGTACACAGGGTCACTGTGAGCAGACTTGACAGCACCTAACAACAACATGTATATACATACACTTGTATATATATATATATATATA
>NW_006922346.1:184149-197303 GCF_000298275.1 Orycteropus afer afer
TATACATGTGTACGTATATGTAAGCAGTATTAGAAAGTTCTCACATATAGTCACACATAAAATTACTAATTAGCATTTTTAAATGATTATAAAGCTCTAATAAAAGCGAAAACATCTGAAGAGTAATTATATAGATTTTTAGCAGAAAATTGTCACTAGAACGATAACTAAAATTAGTAAGTAAATAAGTTCAAGGAAAATATCTTTAAGCCAAATAACCAACATCTACTTAAGACTTCTAATTTAGGTAATTTACAGGAAAATATTTGTAGGTTATACACAGAAGTATGAAGCTCATTATGCTGTTCTTTTTTTTTTTTGTATTTTTATGAAAGATTTACTTTTTAATCATACTGCTTTTGAGTTCTCTATTTTTGCATTCTTGCAGTGTCATCAAATTTTACCAACTACTTTTCAAATTATAATTATTCTAATGTATTCTAATACACTAAAATTATAAATACTTTAAGGATAATAGTAATGTATTTTTTGCTAATTTTTGCCATTCATTTTGAATCAATTTTTAAAATGTTTGCTATGAAATGACAGCATATTTATTTTAAAGAGATAAAATTCACTATTTCTTTCTATTTTCTCTTATTTTTATATGCAAAATGAACAGGTCCATGAAAATAATCATAACTGTAAATGACAATGCCTTCTTTTATTAACTTGAGCAATAAGGTTGCAACATCAGCACAGGATGTGATTAATCAGAGATCCCAAATCTGCACTGTGAGCATCTAGGTAGGTGTTTGTGCTTTCTCTAATACACACACATGTATATATGTGTGTGTATGTGTGTGTGTGTATATATATATATATATATATATATATATATACTCTCTTTTGATTAATAATTTCAATATTATTAGTTGATATTATTCCCATAATATATATAATATTTTTCAGTGAATGTTAGATTTATCAACAATTCTTATAAAGAACAAATTGTTGAAATTTAATTTATGGTCTTGTTTAAAGCCTTTTAATAGAAATTCCAAATATCTCACTAAACATACAAAGTATTGTAACTTTCTTTGTACATTTGACACTTGATAACATATTTTCTTTTCTTCTTTTTTTTTCCCTTTCTTCCTCTACTTCCTCCTCTTTTTCCTTCCTGTCACTTGCTCCCTCTAGTTGCTCTTCTTTTGGCCTATCTTTTATTTAATTTTGATTTCTATTTACGCTGTTCATTACTTCTATGTCTGCTGTAACATAGGATGTTTAAATGAATAAGTATTTTGTTGAATGGAATGTTGATGCAATAAATTTATAACAACATTTCTTAGATAATCCAAAATTGCAACCTTAAACACTTACTTGTTTTAAATAGGGAGCATGTATTAAAGAGAATTTTCAAGTATTTTTTTTCTTAAAGATGGATGTAAGATGTAGGATATAATAAGAATCAATAATTCAATACTAATTGAAGTGTTCAATTGAATAATGTTGTTGTTGTTGTTGTTATGTGCCGTCGAGTCGGCCCCGACTCATAGCGACCCCTCCTTGGGTTTCCGAGGCAGTATCACTACGGAAGTAGGATTGCCCAACCTTCCTTCCGAGGAGTGGCTGGTGGGTTTGAACCGCCAGCCGTCTGGTTAGCAGGCAAATGTCTTAGCCACTATGCTACCAGAGCTCCCCAATTGAATAATAGGAGGTTGATTCTGTCATGTTTCTACAGATTGAAGACAACTTTTTTTTTGTTTGTTTTTGTTTTTGTTAAGTGACTTAGAGTTGTGGCAAATCCATGTGTGCAAAATAGAACTACACAAGTGGGTAAATGACGGGTTGCTAACTGAAAGGCCAGTGGTGCTTCAAGAGGAAAATGTGACAGCCTCCTTCCTAAAGATCACAGCCATATGATACAGTTCTACTCTGCTCTATAGGGTCGTGATGAGTTAGAATTGACTCTATGGCAAAGAGTTTGGGTTATAGAGTTTCTAAGGCTGTGAAAAAGCAGATTTCAGGCTTGTTTTCTAAGGTACTTCTGGATGGTTCCAACCACTAACCTTTCGTTCTTTATCATCAATTACTGGGATCATAATGAGCTAGAAACAGTGACAGACCATTCAGACAGGCAATGTAGACTACAATAAAAAAATACTCATCATGTATTCTAAACTAAAAGACAGCATAAAACTTACTTATTACATAAGTATAAAAAGTGAAATGATCATTAGAGATAAATTTACTAGACTCAGATTTTGGTATTTCATCACAGACATATTACCTCTGGCTTCAAAGTAAAAAGGCTGTGAATTTTTCACTAGAACTATATTTTGTCTTTCTTTTTTGACTTGGAAAATAACATGTGATTTAAAAATGTGTATATGTATATATATATATATATATATATATATATATATATCTGTCCTAGTCTGTAAAAAGTGGGAATAAGCCTTTGGTGAGAGCTGGCATCTGCCAATATGTCCACACACAGCATTATCAAGCTAATATATATGGTTTCAAATTCTGTGGGTCTATTAAAGGGAGTACAGATTGAAATGATGAACTAAGAGTCTTTCCATAGTAAGTATAATTAAATAAGAATTAAAATTTTCTTTATATGGCCATGCAACATTATAATTTAAGAACATAACAAACATGGCCATCAGCATAGTAAATTATTTAGCCCTTACTGGGAGCTCTGGTAGCGTAGTGGCTAAGGCACTTGACTGCTAACCAGAAGGCTGGCAGTTCAAACCCACCAGCCACTCCTCGGAAGGAAGGGGGGCAATCTACTTCCTTAGTGATACTGCCTCGGAAACCCAAGGAGGGGTTGCTATGAGTCAGGTCTGATTCGATGGCAAGTAACAACATAATAGAGACTATCTTCTCTCTCCCACTCTCTCTCTCTCTCTCTCTGTGTGTGTATAGATACATATACGTGTGTAATGTTTTTGAGTGAATGTTAGATTTATCAATAATTCTTATGAAGAACAAATTGCTGAAATTTAATTTATATATATATATATATATATATAAATTATATATACATATATATATGCATGTGTGTATGTATATGTGTGTGTGTGTGTGTTTGTATGAGTATGTATACATATACAGACACACATGTATATATATATATATATATATATTATAAACTAAAGGTGGAGAGGACAGGATACGATTGCATTTTGCTAGATTTATACAGCAAATCAATTTGTAGAATCTTTTTCTCTTATAAGTGAGCTTCAATATTAGAAAATAAATGTAGGAAAAAGGAGCTATAATTAACATAAATTACATTATATACGACTCTATAGACATTTTTCCAAAAGTTATGTTATAGGAAATGGTAAAAATTTTAGTAAAACTAAGAAAATCCAAATATATCAGCTAACTCAGTCAAATACTTTATAACTTAAACATGATCTCCTGCCATGATTAAATTAACTCCAGAATTATACTTACATGCCATAATAACAATTCATAGTGTTGGCTCTATTTATTGCAATTAGAAATAATAATTTTAACTGAATCAGACACAATACTGCTCTCCATGTAATTTTTAAAAACAATTCTGTAAAAACTCCTTTGTTATTATTATTATTTTAATATTCAACATTTGGGGAGGTAATTTGGAATTTGGTAATTTTAATGGTTCTTGGAATCTAAAAATCTAGTGCCTTCCACAAGTATAATTGAACTACGTAAATGGAACTTACTAATGCTAAAATAGACAGATGATTTTAATACTTGGAGTTCTTTGGTTTAAGAGATCTCCTAGGGCATCTATTGGCCAATGCTAGTATTGCACATGAGAATTTTGTACAGCAGGAATTATCCAGTGTAAACTTAAGAGTCTGTTGTTCACCACAATGATTAAAAATGCATGCTGATGAAGAGAATTATGATGAGAATCTCTTATGTTTTTTCTTGGATTTAAAGTATTAAGCAAATACATGAAAACAAATGTAGTATGAGAGTTGATCTTATAAAGTGTTTGCAATGTAATATTTGTCTTTTCAACATTCTCTAAGTTTATGTTAATTGTCTTCTATAATCTAGTATGTCACTGTTCAGATTAGATGCTATGAGTATTTAACTGAACTTTGGAACTTTTATGACTGGGATAAAACAATTGTTCTTTCAGATTTCAAAACCAACAAATACAGAAACATAATTTACAACACAATCTTTGAGAGTGAAATATAAAAGGGCATGGAGAATATGGATGTAAGACTTGAGTTCATAAAGATTACAATTTGGAAAAAAATATAATGTGAGAAGTGGAAAGAATTTGTCTATTTGACCGATAGAGAGGAACTTTTACCCAAAGTATTGCTGCTGCTTGCTAGTGATTAGGCGCAACAATGTGGAAGCTAGGGAAAGGATGCTTAAGCTCTAACATTTCTGTGTGTTTATAACATAGAGAATAAAGGTATTTTATATTATACAGTGAAATCTTTGAGAGCCAGAACTAGATGTGATTGCCTTGTTTTTTCTGGGTTTCACAAGTTTTGCGTGTGGTCTTGCCACTTTTCTATCACTTGTTTTAGTGGAAATTTGAATTTTCATTCTCTGACAATTTCCATCTAATAAAGTTTCATCTTTCACAGGTTTTATATATAACTAAATAATTATAAAAAACTAAAACTGTAATAAAAGATGTGGTAATGATATAAATGTATAGAACTGTAGATAAAATATCATATGTAAAAATTATTAAAATGTCATGGATGCAAAGTGATAAATCCTTAAAGAAATGTAAAGCAGTTGAAGATGGAGAATTGAGCAATTGTTACTGATTTTCCTTGCCCTGAATAAAAGTAATTATGTCATAGCCAAGAAGGATGCTAGGACTGCCCAGGAGAAAATATGCTTGGGACCAAAAAGATGTGTATGTTACTTAAAGTCTCACCCCATTAATAACTATTGATATTGTCCATTGATCTTATGATGAAATTATTTTAACTTAGAAAAGCAAACACTGCCCAAAAGGACACCTTAAAAAATTACTTTGAGTGGGATAGATTATGATTTCACAATATAATTCTCTTGGAATGATAAATGCTGTGCAGTACATAATCCCAATTATCCTCCTTCTGTGCACATGTTAGAATTACACTTTATGATCTACAGTGGTTGAGTGAAACCATGTACTCATTGCTCAACCAGTAATTTTTAACAGAAGTGACAGCTATGCTTAAAATTTAGTTGTTGTCCAAGTTCCTGCAGAGCTACTTTGCTCTGTCAAAGAAATTGGGAACATTTGAGATAGAGGCTGCTCAGTGAGTAGATTCCTGAGGGTCACCTATGCTGATCCATGATGGACATGGAGCATGAGCAAGAAGTAAGCTTTGATTGTCCTAGTCCATTGTGATTTCATGCTTGTTTTAGGCTACTGATGTTTGAGGTGTTTTTGTTGTTATTGTTGTTTTGTTTTTTTCTCAGTCACTGATGTTTGAGTTTGGTTTATTCCTTACAACAAGATAAATCAGCTTAATTTACAAAATTAATAAAACTCAATAAGTGAATTTATTTTAAAATAGCTATGTATACATCAATGCCTCACAAATATGTCACACATTTGCTGATATTTCAAGCGTCCTCTGTGACAATATAATGGATGTCTACGGATGTGTTGAGAATTATTCTCCACATAGATTTTGTGTTTATCTGGAATAGAAAATATAAACCTCATCTTCTTACTACCCATATTAAAATAATCTTGTTAGGTTGACCAAATAAATTCCCCCTGTACTGAGCTCAACCAAGCCCCTTTACTGCAATTCTGATCTACATGTGGTACTCTAGAGATATCTGGCTTCCATTCTAAATATTTGGTAAAGGTTTACTGTATTCTGAATATTATTTCCATCTACCTTCTTTTACCCAGAATAAAAACCAAGCTTCTTCCTTGGTGTCTTTTCTCCAAGTATCCCTTCAGCAATCTATTCAACAATTAGAAACCCAGTACCTACCGTAAAGAAGAAATGCTGGGAATTAGAGATACAAATATAAATAATATTTAATTCCCTAAATAAGAACAAGGAAGTGCTGGTGGCCTAGTGCCTAAGGCATTTGACTGCTAACAGAAGGCTAGAGGTTCAAACTCCCCAACCATTCTTCAGAAGGAAGGTTGGGCAATCTACTTCCATAGTGATACTGCCTCGGAAACCCAAGGAAGGGTGGCTATGAGTCAGATCCAACTCCATGGCAGTGTGTTGTCTTGAGTTAAATAAGAACCAAACAAGTCAATAAAATAGAATGCAATAGGTACTGACATTGTGTAATTTGCCTAGAACTGAGTCTAAAAAAATAAATAAATAAACTCACTTCCATCTAGTCAATCCTGACTCATGGTGACCCCTTTTCGGTTTGGAGGCTGTAAATCTTTGCAGATGTAGATTGCCCAGTTTTTCTTCTACTCAGTGGGTGGTAGGTTTGAACCACCAACCTTCTAGTTAGCAGTCAAATGCCTTAGGCACTGCACCATCAGAGCTCCTTATCTGAGTCTGGTAATAGTCAAAACATTACTTCTGCTAGAAAGCCAAACTTTTACCTTTAAAATCTACTCTGAAGCTGTATAATAAGGAAGTTTTCAGTTGAATAAAAGGAAATTTTTTTTTCAAATACTAAAAAAAACAAACCCACAGCCATGCAGTTGATTCTGACTCATAGCGACCACCATTGGGGACTGCATCATCTTCCTCCCACCGAGAAGCTGATGGGTTTGAATCCTGACCTTGGGGTTAGCAGCCAAATCCCTTAAGCCAGATGCCCACTAAACCACAAGAGCTCTTCTAAAAGTTATCTCAGTATAGAATATAAAATGTAGATAGGAAATATTATATTAACACATTCAACGGAAGGTAGGACTACCTAATACTAGTCTTTTCTTACCCTAAATCATACCACATGTCTTATTTCTTAGTGCTGCTATAACAGAAATAACACAAGTGGTATGATTTAATGAACAGAAATTTATTTTCTTACAGTTTGCAACAAATGCAATGCACTGCGGAGGAGTAGGATCAGACTCATAATGACCCCTCCTTGGGTTTCCCATGCGGTATCACTACGGAAATAGGTTGCCCAAACTTCCTTCCCAGGAGTGGCTGGTACGTTTGAGCTGCCAGCCTTCTGGTTAGCAGTCAAAATCCAGATTCGTTGTACCCTTTCTAGGAGAAGGCTATCAGGAAGGGGTGGAGGATGCAAGGGGGGGGGGATCCTTCTCTCAGCTTCTCTTCCTCCTTCTTATTTGGAGATCTCCACATGACATCTATCTTTCCACTTGGGTTTACTTACTGTACTGTCCCTAAACTCTGCCACTACTAACAAACAAAAACTTTTTATTGTGATTTGTGTGAAAATTTACAAAGCAAATTAATTTTCCATCCTTCTTTCTGAACAAATCAGGACAAATCCCTGGACAAATGCTGATCTTTTGGTCTCAGATGGCTGATTGTTCTAAGGAGTACACACTTCCTTGGTGTTATTGTTCATCTTAGACGACTGTCTGTTGTTTGGCTGAAAGCTAACCCATTGGGGTGAGTTCAGTACCAGGCTGGAAGGGTGTCTAAGCACCATAGATTCAGGGGTTCCACCAATCTCTCTGGGCCTGATGTTTGTTTGTTTTTGTGATTTTGAGTTTTGTTCCACATTTTCTCCCACTCTATCCAGGGCCTCCTGTTATGATCCCTTTGAAAGTGAATGTTAGTGGTAGGTGGGCACCACAAAGTTCTTCCACTGGCTTGAAGTCTGTGTTGTCCATTAGTCCTTTGGACTAAATATTTCCTTGAGTCTTTGATATTCTTCACTCTTCTTTTCTCTGGATGGGGAGAGACTAATATTGCATCTTAAATGACTGTTCACAAACTTTTAGGACCCCCTACTCCACCCATCAAAGTAGGATGTAGAACATTATTTTTGTGGATCATATTATACTAAGTGACTCTGATGTCCTTCAAGATTATGGTACAGAGTTTCCAGGCCCAGTGACTCATTCCTTCAAGTTATTTGGTTAAGGCTAAGAAGTCTTCATAATTCTGCATCCTGTATGCTCTACCGTATTTATGGATATATTTGTAGTAGTACATATGAATACATACATAGAAATATCTTCTGAAAATTCTATACGTATTCATGGATGTAGTTCCATTTGCCATCATATACCTGTCCCTGTTATGTTTTTGTTTATGTATCTATTCACAGATTAGCATTGATACTGGATTATGTATGTAATAGCATTTAGCTTTGTTGCCTTAACTTTTGTTTACCTCCCAGTGCCTTCCTTTTGCTTGGATATTTTGTGTTTATCTCCCTTTATTGTATATTTCCTTTTCCTTCATCCATGTTAATACAGTCTACCATCCATTTAGTGATTTATCCTCCATTCCGAGATATCTCTACGGAAGTAGATTGGCCTGTCTTTCTTCTGGCTTCCCCTACTAACCATGGAAGAACGTTTTCATCCAGGTTCGTACGTGTTATGAGGTTCTATGTGAGTTCATCATTATTTTTTAATATTGTATAGTATTCCAAGGTGTGTATGTACCAAAATTTGTTTATCTCTTCACCTGTTGATGAACATTTAAGTTGTTTCCATAATTTTCCTATTGTGAATAAATCTGCCAGGAATATGAGCAAGTATTTATCTATTCATGTTATGGTTATTATTTCTCTAGGATATATACCTAGTAGTGGGATGGCTGGATCAAATGGTATTTCTATTTCAAACTTCTTAAGGAAGCATCACACCATTTTCCACAGTAGTTTCATTAGTTGATACACCCAGCAGCTGTGTATAAGGATTCCAGTCTTTCCATACCCTTGCCAGCATTTGTTTTCTGTTTTTTGAACTTTGTTGTTAATAACGGCTGGGGTGAGATAATACCTCATTCTTGTCTTGAGATCTCATTCATCTCTCTAATGGCTAGTAATCACTAGCACTTCTTTATGTGTTTCTTATCTGCCTGAATGTGTTCTTTGGTGAAGTGTTCATGTTTTCTTTCCATCTTTTAATTGAATGGTTTCTCTTTTTGTTGCTGAGATGTGGAAGTTATTTAATGGGTTTCTGCATTTTGTGAAAGATCACCTGTATATAGGCAGATTGATTTACCTCCAGGTTCTAAATTTTATTCCATAGTTCTATGATCTGTCATAAGAAGCTCTGGTAGCGCAGTGCCTAAGGCACTTGAGTGCTAACCAAAAGGCTGGTGGTACAAATCCACCAGCCTCTCCTTGGACGGAAGGTTGGGCAATCTACTTCCATAGTGATGCTGCCTCAGAAAACAAAGGAGGGGTCTCTATGAGTCAGGTCTGACTCGACAGCACATAATAACAACAACAACAACAATTTGTCATTATACCTGTACCAGGCTCTTTTGTCTACCATGGCTGTATAGTAGATTTTGAGGGCTCTTATTTTGTTTTTCATATTTTATATTACTTTGCTTATCTGAGATCTCTTCTTTCCATATAAATTTGGAGACTAGTATTTCCATCCCTTTAAAAAATGATAATGGACTCTGCATCTGAATTGCATTATGTGTGTAGATAGCTTTGTGAATGATTTTTTCACAGTATTCTTTCTGTTCATGACCATGGAATATTCTTCCATTTATGTAGGTCTCTTTTTATTTCTTATGGTAATATTTCATTATAGGATGGGTAGAAATGGATCTGTTGTTTTGTAATTTCTTTGTATTAGAGTTTTGTATCTCTGGTTATATTTATTCCTAAGTACCTCACCTTTTGTATGGTTGTTATAAATAGTATTGTTTCCCTGATTTCCTTTTCAAACTTCTCTTTGTTTGTGTAGAGGAATCTGATTGACTTATTTTTGTTGTTGTTGTTGATTTTGTACCCTATCATTTTTTTGATCCTTCTATTAGTTCCAGTAGTTTTCTTATTGAGTGTCTGGAATTTTCCATGAATAGGATCATATTATCTCCAAATAGAAACAATTTTACTTCTTCTTTGCCAATGTGGATGCCATTAATTTCCCTTTCTTGTCTTATTGCTCTAGCTAGGACTTGCAATAGGATGTTGAATAGAAGTGGTGATAAGTGGAATCCTCATCTCCTGCCCACTAGCAAGGAGAATATTTTCAATTTCTTTCCATTAAGAGTAATGTTAGTCATGAGTTTTCTGTATATGTCCTCAATTATGTTGAAGAATATCCCTTCTATTTCTATTTCACTGAGAGTTTTCACCAGGAATGGATGTTGTCAGATTCCTTTTCTTCATCAAATAGTATGAGCGTGTAGTCCTTTTTTCTTTATTTTATTTATATGTTGGATTATACTAATTGTTTTCCTCATGTTGAACCACCCTTGCATACTGGGTATGAATAGCACTTGACCATGATATAATATTTTTTGTATATGTTATTGGATTGTATGGGTTAACATTTGGTTGAAAAGTTCTACAACTATGTTCATGTGGCATGTTGGTCTATAAATTTATTTTTTGATGGTGTCTTTTTCTGGTTTCGGTATCAGGGTTATGCTTGATTCATTGAATGAATTTGGGAGTATTTGATATATTTCCATATTATGGAAAAGTTTACAGATAATTGGTGTCAGTGCTTCCCTGAATATTTGGCAGAATTCTCTAGTAAAGTCATATGGGCCAAGACCGTTTTTGGTTGGAAATTTTTTTAAAGACTTGATGAAATTCTTCTTTCACTATTAGTTTGTTCATATTGCTACCTCAGACTGTGTTACTTAGAGTAGGTAGTGTTCTTCTAGAAATGTCTCTTTCTTTAAATTTTAAAAAATTTGTTGAAGTGCAGTTCTTCATTGTATTCTGCTTTTATCTTCTATTCATGATTTTTATGAAAGTTTACAGAGAAAATTGGTTTTCGATTAAGCAATTCATTCACATTTTTCTTGTGTGTGTGGCATCTGCTGTCAACACCATACTATAACAGCACTCTTTCCTCTTCTCCCCTATGTTTACCATTTCCCTTCTTTCTTCTTTCCTATCCATTCATAGCTTCTGAGCTTTATTCCTGAGCCAGTGCTGAACTTTTGGTTCTATATGGTTGATTTTTTTAATGAGTGTGTATACCTCCCTGTGTAGCAGGACATTAGATGACGTGTAGCATTGGGCAGGTCAGCTGCGAAGGAACTCTTTCAAGTGCTGAAGAGTAAGGAAATCTCCTTGAGCACTAAGCTGCACCTGACACAGGCCATAATATTTCCAATAGCCTCATATGCATTTCTGAGCTGGAAAATGAATAAGGAAGACCGAAGAAGAGTTGATGCTTTTGAGTTGTGGTGCTGGCGAAGAATGCTGAAAGTACCATGGACTTCTAAAAGGACTAACAAATCTGTCCTGGAGGAAGTCCAGCCAAGATGCTCCTTGGAAGTGAGAATGGCCAGACTTCATCTCACCTACTTTGGTCATGTTGTCAGGGGACCATTCTCTGAAGAAGGATGTCATGCTTGGTAAGGTGGAGGGTCGACGAAAGAGGGGAAGGCCTTTGACGAGATAAATTGACATAGTGTCTGCAACAATGGGCTCAAGTATAGCAAAGATCATGGAGTTGGTGTACGATAGGGCAGTGTTTCGTTCTGCTGTGCCGGGGGTCGCTATGAGTCAGAAATGACTCGACAGCACCTATCAACAACAACAACATACCTCCCTGTTATTATTTTTCTCTTTATAAGCCTGTTGTTTATTTGAACAGAAATCAAGCCATGGAGATGAGTTTCGGTTACAGGCTACCAGGGTGTCTAATGGCCATAGTCTTAGGGGTTCTAACAGGCTCTATTAGATGTGTAAGCCTGTTTATTATTATTATCTTGAATTTTGTTCCACATTTTTCTCCCACTCCATCCAGTGCTTCCTACTATGATTCCTTTCAGAGTGGTTGGCAGTGGTTTTTAGGCACCATAACTTTCTTATAGTTTCAAGGTTGTGGAGGATGAGTTTCACATAGTGCACTAGTCTTTTGGGATAATTGTTTAATTTATTTTATTTATCTTTATTTCTTCACCTTTTTTTTTTTTGCTCTGGATCAGGAGAGAGCAATAGTGGCACATTAGATGAGCATTAACAATTTTAAAGACTCCTATCTTGAGTCACCAAAGTAGAACGTAGAACATTGTCTTTGTGGACTATGTGATGTCAATTGACCTTAGTGATTATTATTATTAGATTATTATAGATTATTGTCCTGAATCCCCATGTCCAGTGACACATTCCCTCAAGGTATTTTGTTATGAGTGAGAAGTTTTTATATTTTGCCTCCTGTATGTTCTACTATATCATGGGTATATTTTTTTACTACATAACACACATATATATTTGATAGACGGTATTTCTATATATATTCATGGGAATAGACCTTCACCTTCCCAACCTTATTCATGCTGTGATTTCCTCTATCAACTTGTAGATTATTGTTATTACTGTTATTGTATATGTGTCAGTATTTACCTTTGTTACCTTTAACCCTTATGCTCCTCCCAGTGTCTTCCTCTGCCTTGATCATTTTGTGTTGATCTTTCCTTATTAAATATTGCCTTTCCATTCACCCAAGTTAATACTTTTTTACCCTCTAGTTAGTGATTTACCTTCCCTTGCCCCCTAACCTTGGTAGCCTTCAAAGAATGATTCTTTCTGTGTGTAAGCTTTTTCTCAACTTTTTTAGACTAGTAATCTCATACAATAATTGTCTTTTTGTGATTATTGACTAATTTTACTCAGGATAATGTCCCCTAAGTTCATCGGGACCGACTCAATGGCAAACAACAACAACAACAACAAGTTCATCTATGTTATGAAATGTTTCACAGATTCCTCAATAATCTTTAATATTGTGTGGTATTCCATTGTGTTATGTGCTATAGTTTGTTTATTCATTCATCCCTTGATGAGCCCTTAGGATGTTTCCATATTTATGCTATTGAGAATAATACTAAAATGAACATGAGTGTGCATGTATTTGCTCCTGTCATGGCTTTTCTAAGATAAATACCTAGTACTGTGGTTGCTAGATCATATAGTATATCTATACTCAACTCTTTTTTCATATATATTATTTTTTCGTATTATTTGCAACTTTTTAAAGTGAGCTTCATGCAGTTTTCCACCATGGTTATACCATTTCATATTTCCAACAGTGGATGAGTGTTGCAGTCTCACCATTTCCTTACTAGCTTTTTATTATTTCTTTTAAGTTTGTTATT
>NW_006922346.1:198165-207649 GCF_000298275.1 Orycteropus afer afer
TTTTTCCCAAAATGATTTTGAGTTTTGTTCCACGTTGTTCTCCCTCTCTATCCAGGATCTCCTACATAGATCCTCCTCCAAGTGGTTGACAGTGGTAGCCAGGCACCACCTAGTTCTTCTGGTCTCATAGTTGTTTAGGCTGAGGATCACATGGTGTACCAGTCGCTTGGACTAATTATTTCCATGAATGTTTAGTTTTCTTCACTCTTCTTTGCTCTGGACAAGGGGAGACATATCGTAGTATCTAGATGGCTGCTTGCAAGCCTTTAATATCCCAGCTGCTACTCACCAAAGTAGGAGGTGAAACAACATTTTGTGTAGTGTGTTATGCCAATTGAGCTTGATGTCTACTGTGACTATGATTCTAAGCCCACAGCTTCAACTACTCACTCTCTCTGGGGAGCTGACTGTGCCCAAGGAGTGACTGCAATTTTGTCCCTTATCAGCTCTACTATACACCTGGGAATTCTTATAGAACATACAAATACACTTGTAGAAATATTGTCTGCCAACCCTATACATGATCTTGGGCATACTACCCCTTGCATAGACATACTTAATAGTTCAGCCTGTCTACCCATCTATCCACCCATGTATCGATGTTTGCATTCACTGACAACACAGTACTGTATGTGCAAAAGAGTTCATCTTTGTTGTCTGTACCTCCCGTGTAGCTCTCTATGTCTTCCTCTAACTCAATGCCACCATGTTGATCACTCCCATTTGGCACATTGCCCTTCTCTTCCTAAATCAACACTTGTCTCTGTCTATATAACAGTGTCCCCTCCCCTCCCTTTATACCCCTGGTAACCAACAAAGAAAATTTCCTTCAATATATAAAACTTTCCTTGAATTTTTACAGTAACAGATTAATAAAATATCTGACCTTCTGTGATTGAGTTATTTCACTCAGCAGAATGTCCTCCAAGTTCATCCACATTATGCGGTGTTTTGCAGTCTATGTTATTCTTTAGGGTTGCATAGAATTCCATGTGTCTATGTACCATAGTTTGGTTATCCATTCTTCAGTTGATAGACACCTAGGTTGCTTCCATCTTTGGCTATTGTAAATAGTGCTGCAATGAACATGGGTGTGCATATGTCAGTTCTTGTCATGGCTCTCACTTCTTTAGGATATTTACCTAGTAATGGAATGGCTGAGTCAAGTGTTATTTCTAATTCCAACTTTTTAAGGAATCGCCCTACTGCTTTCCACAGTGGTTGTACCATTTTACAGTCCCACCAGCAGTGTATGAGAGTCCGAATCTCTCTGCATCCTCCCCAGAACTTGTTATTTTCTGTCTTGCTGAACTTTGCTACTATTGCTGGGTCAAGATGGTATCTCATTGTTCTTTTGATTAGCATCTCTCTAACAGCTAATGATCATGAACATTTCTTCATATGTTTGTTGGCTGCCTGAATATCCTCTTTGGTGAAGTGTCTATTCATGTCTTCTGCACATTTTTAATTGGATCATTTGAATTTTTGTCATTGAGGTGATTGTGTTTTCTATAAACTCTAGAGATAAGTCCCTTGTCAGATAAGTCACTGCCAAGTAATTTTTTTCCCAATCTGTAGGTTCTCTTTTGACTCCTTTGGAGAAGTCTTTGGAAGCACATAAAAATTTAATTTTTAGATGGTCCAATTCACCTAGGTTTTCTTCTGCTGTTTGTGTATTTTGGGTTATGGTTGATAATACATTTATGCCATATATTAGGGCCCCTAAATTTGCCCCTAGTTTTTCCTTGAGGAACTTTATAGTTTTAGGTTTTATATTGAAGTCTCTGATCCATCAGGAGTTCGTTTTTGTGTGTGGTGTGAGGTACAGATCTTGTTTCATTTTTCTACAAATAGATATCCAGTTTTGCCAGTACAATGTATGAAACAGACATTCTCTTCTCCAATGAATGGATTTCAGCTCTTTGTCAAAAACCATTTGACCATAGGTTGATGGATCTATTTCTGGGTTTTCATTTCTATTCCATTGGTCTATTTGTCTGTTTTACAAAAACCAGGCTGTTTTGACTACTGTGGTTGCACAGTATGTTTTGATATCCAGCAGTGTAAGACCTCCTACTTTGTTCTTTTTTTTTTTTTCAATAGCACTTTGCTTATCCGAGGTCTCTTTCCTTTCCCTGTAAAGTTAGTGATTGGTTTTTTCCTTATCCTTAAAGAATGTTGGGATCTGGATTGGGATTGCTTTGGATACAATTGACATTTTCACAATGTTCAACCTTCCTATCCACAAGCATAGTATGTTCTTCCATTTATGTAGATCTCCTATAGTTTCTTGAAGCAGTGGTTTGCAGTTTTTTTTTCTACAGGTCTTTTGTGTCCCTGGTAAGATTTATTCCCAAGTATTTTATGTTTTTCATAGCTATTGTAAATGTTATTGATTTCCTTATTTCTTTTTCAGCAATCTCTTTGCTGGTGTAAAGGATTCCCACTGATGTTTGGATGTTGATCTTATATCCTGCCACTATTCTAAATCTCCAAATTAGTTCCAGTAGATTACTGACTGAGTCTCTTGGGTTTTCTAGGTATAGGGGAATATCAGCAGGAAATAGGGATAGTTTGACTTCTTCCTTATCTATTTGGAGGCCTTTGATTTCCCTTTATTGTCTCATTGCCCTGGCTAGGACTTCCAATACAATGTTGAATAGAAGTGGTGATAGAGGGCATCCTTGTCTAGTTCCTGTTTGCAAGGGGAATGGTTTCATTCTCTCTCAATTGAGAATAATGTTGACTGTTGATTTTGCATATATGCCCTTTATTATGTTGAGGAATGCCCCTTTTATTCCTATTTTGCTGAGAGTTTTGACCAGGAATGGGTATTGGATTTTATCAAATGCCTTTTCTGCATTAATTGTTATGATCATGTGGTTCTTTTCCTTAGTTTTATTTATTTGGTGGATGATATTGTTTGTTTTTCTATTGTTGCACCATCCTTGCATACTTGATATGAACCCCACTTAATCATAATGAATGATTGTCTTGATATATTGTTGGAGTCTATTGGCTAGCATTTTGTTGAAGATTGTCCATCTATATTCAGGAGAGATATTAGTCTGTAATTTTTCTTGTGAGTGATGTCTTTTCCTGACTTTGATATCACGGTTATGCGTGGTTCATAAAGTGAATTAGGGAGATTCCATCCTTTTCTATATTTTTGAATAATTTGAGTAGGATTGGTGTCAGTTCTCTGAATGTTTGGTAGAATTCTCTGGCAAAACTGTCTGGGACATGACTTTTTTTGTTGGTGATTTTTTCATGACCTGTTCAATTTCTTCTTTTGTTATGGATTTGTTCAACTTTTCCACATCAGGCTGTGTTAATTTAAGTAGTGGTGTGTTTCTAGAAATCTTTCCATGTCTTCCAGGTTTTCAAATGTGTTGGAGTACAGTTCTTCATGGCATCCTGGTATTATCCTTTTAATTTCAGTTGGTTCTGTTGTGATGTCGTCCACTTAGTTTCTTATTCCTGTTATTTGTATTCTTTCCCTCTTTTCCTTTGTTAAATGTCCCATTGGTCAATTTTATTAATCTTTTCCAAAAACCAACTTCTAGTTTTGTTGGTTTTTTATATTGTCTTTCTATTTTCTGTTTCATTGATTTCTACTGTCGTTATGTGCCATTGAGTTGGACCCAACTCTTAGCGACCCCTCTTTGAGTTGCTGAGGCGGTATCACTACGGAAGTAGATTGTCCAACCTTCCTTCCAAGGAGTGGCTGGTGGGTTTGAACTGACAGCATTCTGGTTAGCAGTCAAGTGCCTTAGGCGCTATGCTACCAGAGCTCCTTGATTTCTGTTAGAATCTTTATTATTTCCTTTTTTTCTGGTGACTGTAGGCTTTCTTGCTGTTCTTTTTCTAATTGTTGGAGATGATGTTTAAAATGTTGATTTTGGCTTTTTTTTTTTTTTCCTGACGTGTGCATTTATTGTAATAAATCGGCCTCTCATCACTACTTTTGCTGTGTCTCAAACATTTTGATATGTTGTATTTTCATTCTCATTTGATTCAAAGAATTTTTGAATTTCATTTTTTATTTATTCTCTTTTCAGTCTTTCTTAAGGAAGGTGTTGTTCAGTTTCCATGTGTTTACTCTTTTTCCATTGATCTTCCTATTGTTCTTTTCTAATTTGATAACATTGTGATCTCAGAAGATGCTTTGCGGTATTTCAAAGTTTTTAAATTCATTAAGGCTTGTTTTATGACCTAACATATGATCTATCTTGGAAAATGTTCCATGTGCACTGGAAAAGAATGCATATTGTGATATTGTGGGATGAAGTGCTCTGTAGATGTCTATAAGATCAAATTGGTGGATTATATTTTTTAGCTCTTCTGCATCTTTGCTGAGTTTCTTTCCAGATGTTCTATCTTTCATTGAAAGCAGTGTATTAAAATCTCCCACTATGACTCTGGAGTCATCGACTTGCCTTCTCATTTTTTTTAAAGTCTGATTTATGAATTTTTGGGCTGTTTTATTGGGTCCATAAATGTTTATCATGGTTATATGTTCTTGTTCAATTGATCCTTATTCATTATATAATGCCCTTCCTTGTCATATGGTGGTTTTTGTCTTAAAGTCAATTTGATCAGAAATTAATATTGCCAGTCCTGCTCATTTTGGTTGCCATTTGCTTGATATATCTTTTTTCAACCTTTGATTTTTAGTCTATTTTTGTCTTTGTCTCTAAGGTATGTCTCTTGTTCACAGCATATTGATGGATTATGTTTTCCTATACAATCTGCAACTTTCTGTCTCTTGAGTGATGCATTTTATCCATTAACATTCAGTGTAATTATCAATAAGTATGAATTTGCTGCTGTCATGTTGTTATGTGTTTTTAATTGTGTTCCTGTTTTCTTTGTTCAGTATAATTTTCTGTGCTGAGATCATTATGTTTATGAATCATGTTATCATTTCCTTTGTCACTATTATTTTAGTCTTTGTTGAATATTTGTGCTTGTCTTATTTTTTATTGTGATGTGAAGGTTTATCATTTTTCTTTGAGGTTTCCCTGTGATTTTTAATTTTCTCCCTGACTTCAGAACAGTCCATTCTATCTTGCAACCCTCTTGACTTCCTCACCATTTAGAAGTTCTGTAACTACACAGTATTTTCCCTCTTTTTGATTTGTAGTTGTCCTCATTTGCCAATTGATGTTTCTGGTTCCCTGTTTAGAATCTTGTAAGTTTATTTTTCTTTGGAGATGTCTATAGCTGATGTTTCTGGCTTATGTCATCTTGTTTATTAATGGTTGGTTGTTGCTTGCTATTAGTGGCTCCCTATTCAAAGGATTCCCTTTAGTCACTCTTGTAAGGTGGAACTGGTTTTAACAAATCCCCTTAATGTCTGCTTATCTGGAAATCTCCTAATTTCACCATCATATTTGAGGGTCAATTTTGCCAGGTGTATACTTCTTGGTTGGAAATGTTTCCCTTTCAGGTTTTTATGTATACCATCCCATTGTCTTCTCCCTTACATGGTTTCTTCTGAGAAATTAGAGCTCATTCTTACTGGTTGTCCTTTGTAAGTAACTCTTCTTTTTTTCCCATGCTGCTTTCAGGATTCTTTCTTTGTCTTTGGTTTTAATGAGTTTGATGATGCCATGTGTTGGTGATTTTCTTTTGGGGTCTATCCTGTTTGGGGATCATTGGGCTTCCTGAATGGATATATTCACATCTTTCATCATATCAGGAGAATTCTCTTCCAACAAATCTTGGACAATTTTTTCAGTGGTTTTCTTTTACTCTTCCTGTTGTGGAATTCCAATGGCATGTAGATTATTCCTTTTGATGTTATCCCACATGAACCTTTGGCTTCCTTCATTTTGTTTTGTTCTTTTTTCTTATTGATCCATTTCCAAAGAAATATTCAGGTATTTGTCTTCAATGTCATTAGTTCTGTCTTTCATTGAATCAATTCTACTCCTTTTCCCTTTCAAAGTGTTATCTATTTCTGACTAGTTAGTATTTATCTTTTGGATTTATATCTGTAGATTTTGAATCATTTCTAATTTTTCATTTATTTTTATCATTTTGTTCTTGTATTTTCTTCTGAAATTGCACTAGGATTTTGTCTGTGTTTTCCTTAATTTTGTAAATGTTTCCCTTGATCTGTCTCTCAGTTCTTTGAAGATATGTAAATATAACTCTTTTGAATTCCCTATCAGGGAGTTCCAGTGCTGCTTCTACCTCAGGGATGTGTTCTGGGTCTGTTCCCTTTTTTTCTACCACTCTATCTTGCTTCTTTGTGTTGGCTGTGATGATCTGTTGTCTCAGAGACAATGTGATGTTGTATTTAGATCTCTGTTAACTGTTTGTGAAGAGCAGCTGAGGGTAAGTCAGTCTCTTCTTGGTGGGTGTTTAACATTGGCCAGTTGGTGGAAAAAGAAATGGTGGCTCTCACTCAGTAAGTGAAGCTTCAGGAGATGTGGGTGTAGTTATGTCATATGGGCACTATGCTGTGTCCCACTCAGTTAGACAAAAATATCAATTGAATAACTATTGAGAAGTAAAAGCAAGTGGAGGAAAAAAAAAAAAAAACCTGTGTAATCACACAAGAATAAAAAAAAAAAAAAAAAAAAAAAAAAACCCACAATATCTGGAGAGAGAGGGCAATAAGAGAAAAAAAGGTAAAGTGGGAGAATAATTAAGAAAAAAAATTGGAAAAAGTGCAGAAAGAAAAACATGGAATGGGGTTAACCTTGAGAAAGAAAGAAAGAAAAAAAAAAATGGAACCAAGAACAGGGAAGAAAGAAAATTCTGAAAACTAGAACCTGAGAAGAGAAGAATAAAGAATAATATAAAAAAGGACAAAAATAGTAGTAATAATAATAATAATAATTTTAAAATGAGAAAAATAAACAAGCTAAATTAAAAAGGAGGAAAAAAATCTTGGCAGGGCTCGGCGAGGCACCCAGGCTCCATCTGAGCACAGAGACTGTGATGGAATTCCTGCTGGTCCACAATGTTCATGGGAGTGAGGGATGGGCTCTCCTCCATTCATGAAGAGGGTGTGGGGTATATGAGTAACAAGGGGAATATCACACCATTCCAGTTGTTGATGTCTGGAATGTCCTTGCGGTTCCTGGGAAGTGGAGCCTATTCTTAAGTCCCTGGAATCTGGGACAACACTTTCACTTTAAATATTCAAGATGGTCAAAACACTTGTAAACATTCAAAATGGCTGCACCCTCTGTATAGGCAAAAGTCCACAGCTCAGCCTGCCTTCCTCTGTGCTACTTTCCCTTTTATTCACCACCCACTAGAAAAGTACTCCTTTCAGTCCTTGGCTAGCAGGGCTGATTTTTAGGTTAATTCTTAGGAGCTCTGGTAGCATAGTACCTAAGGCACTTGACTGCTAACCAGGAGGCTGGCGGTTCAAACCCACCAGCCACTCCTCGGAAGGAAGGTTGGGCAATCCTACTTCCATAGAGATAACTGCCTCAGAAACCCAAGGAGGGGTCGCTAGGATTCGGGGCCGACTCGATGGCAAATAACAACAACAACAACAACATTTGACAATATCTAAGCTGTCTGGGCCATGAGGATCACTGCTAGACCTCAGCTTTGTGTATCTTCTTTTTTGGTGTATTCATGCAAATATTTCTACTAGTCGAAGTTTAGTCCACTTCTATATCCTTCCCTCAGAGCTCAGAGCTCCGTAATTATTTTCTGTATCTGTGTAAATTGGTTTCCTTTTCTTTGATGAAGAGGGTCTGTGCAGTCTCACTGCCTATTCCGCCATCTTACTGGAACTTTTTATCCATCTTGAGGTCATTTTTTACACGTGGTAAGATACAAAGATCCTGTTTCATTTTTGTGCAAATGGGTATCCAGTTTCATGAGCACCGTTTGTTAAAGAGATTATCTCTTCCCACACTTAATGAATTTTGGCCCTTTGTCAAAGATCTGCAATCCATATGTGGATTGATTTACTTCTGAGTTCTTAATTATGTTCCATTGATCTATGTCTGTCATTGTATGAGCACCAGGCTCTTTTAACTACTATGTTATATATTAGGTTTTGTGATTGGGGAGTACGAGGTCTCCTACATGTTCTTCTTTAATTGTAGTTTGCTTATTGAGGTTTTTTTTCCTTTCCATGTAAAAATGATGATCAATTTTTCCATCTCCTTAAGAAAGATGACGGAATATGAATCAAAATCACATTTTATCTGTAGATAACTTTGAATAGTATTAACATTTTCATAATGTTAAGTCTTTGTACCAATGAACATGGTTAAGTCTTTCTATCAAGGTGCTTTTCAGTCAACCATGAGAGATCAGAATGGGTGTACCAGGATGTACAACAGTTTTTTGTGTACTATTTTATTCCAGTTGAGTTTGATGTACCCCATGATCCTGAGCCTGCAGGCTCAGTGACTCATGTCTTCAAGGTGCTTAGCATGATAGGTTTTGTGTATTCTGTTTCATTTATTCCTGCTGATATCTTCATTACTTCATTCATTTCTGGTGACTGTAGACTTTTGCAGTTCTTTTCCCAATTGTTGGAAATATTGTGCTGAGGTGTTTATTTTTGCTTTCTTCTCTTTTAAAGTGAACATTTTTGCTATAATATTTCCTCTATCACTGCTTTTGCTCTGTCCAAAAGATTTTAGTATGTAGTGTTTTCAATCTTATTTGATTCAAGTAAGTTTTATTTAATTTTTTATTTCTTCTTTTACTCAGTATTCTTTAAGCAGACTTTATTTAGTTTCCAAACATTTGACTTTTGTTCATTGATCAGCTGGATTTTGATTTCCAGTTTTATAGCATAATGATCTGAGAAGATAGTTGGTGGAGTTTCAATATTTTTAATTTTACTGAGACTTGCTTTATGCTCCAACATGTGGTCTGTTATGGAGAATGTCCAATGTGCACTGGTAAAAATGTACATAGAGCTGTTATTGGATGGAATGTTCAGTACACATCTCTGAGGTTAAGTTGGTTGATTGTGTTGTTAGATCTTCTGTATCTCTGTAGGGTTGCTTTCTAGTTCTTCTATCCTTAATTGAGAGTGGTGTATTAAAATCTCCCACTTTATTGTGGAGTTTTATGTTTCTGTTTTCAATTATGTTTAAGTTTGGTTTGTGTATGTTGGGGGTCTTTCATTGAGTGTGTATTTACTTATTATGATTATGCCCTCATTTTGGATTGACCATTTAATAATTATATAATGCCCATCCTTGTCTCTTATTTTTTTTCTTTTTTGCCTTAAACTCTGATTTATAAGAAATTAATATTTCCACTCCTGCTTTTGTTTGTTTGGTTGTTTGGTTTCCATTTGCTTTATATGTATTTTCCATCTTTAATTTTTAGCTTATTTTGGTCTTTGTGGATACAGTGTGTCTCTTTTAGACAGCATATTGATGGATCATATATATACATATATATATTTTTTTTTTAATTAGGATTTGGGTGAAGATTTACAGAGTAAATTCACTTTTCATATAGCAGTTCACATATACCTTGT
>NW_006922346.1:208479-216494 GCF_000298275.1 Orycteropus afer afer
CATCGGCGTGCATATATCTGTTCTTGTTATGGCTCTCACTTCTTTAGGGTATATACCTAGTAATGGGATGGCTGGGTCAAATGGTATTTGTATATACATATTTTTAAAATCTATTTCACTATTCTCTGTCTCTTACTTGGTGCATTTAGTCCATTTATATTCAGTGTAATTTTTGATAGGTATACCTTTGTTGTCAAATTGTGTTTTTCTGGAGTATTGATGGTGTCTTTTTTCAATACATTTTTCTGTGCTGAATTCATTTTCTTTATGGATTTTCTTATCATTTCCTTCATTGCTACTCTTTTAGTGTTAACTGAGATTTTATGATTTTCTTCTTTTTCTTTTTTTGTGAAAAGGTTTATTTTCTTTGAGGTTAACTTGTAGTTTATTATCTTCCCAAGTTTAAAACAGTCTGTTTTAACTTGTTATCATATTGACTTCCTCACCATTTGTAACTTCTATAACAAAACCATTTATTTCTTAGTTTGCTTTGCAGTTGTTATTATTTACAATTTGATGTCTCTGATTCCCTATTTTCACCCTGGTAGGTTTAATTAATTTTTTTAAACTTCTTTATCTGGTCCTGTTTCCAGGTGATGTTGTAGTATGTCTTAATCTCAGGTAGGTATCTGTTGTTGCTGGTTTTCTGTTCATTGGAATCTCTTTAGCATTTTTTGAAACATTGTTTTGTTTTTTTAAAAATCCCCTTAACTTCTACTCATCAGGGAGTGACCTAATTTCACAATTGTATCTGAGAGACATTTTTGCTGGACATATAATTATTGCTTAATTTTTTTTTTTTTCCTTTAAGTGGTTTTTATATGTCTTCTCATTACATTCTTGCCTGAACAGTTTCTGTTGAGATATAAGAACGTAGTTTTTTTTTTTTTTTTTTCATTTTAAGACTGTAAAAGATGAAGAATACATAGGGTGGAAGGGCCTCAGATCCTTGACTCATAGCTTGGCAAAAGGACTGCCAGGAGAGCTGCCTGGCCATGGACGTTCACACTGGACTCTGAATGAACAAGGCCCAGAGATTTAGGGTTGTATGTTACAGGTGTTAGCCTCAAACACAGACTTAATATGCATTTTTTAAAAATTTTTATTGTGATTTGAGTGAAATTTTGCAAAGCAGATTTGTTTCACATTCACCAGTTCATACACATTTTGTTTGTGATACTGATTTCAATCCTCACAATGTAACAACTCTCTTCCTACTTCCTGGTTATCGTTTCCTTTTTGTCCTTCTGGTCTGTGCATTCTTGCTCCCCTAGCTTTCTCCCTGTGCAAATGCTGCCATTCTGATCTCCCATGGTTGCTTGCTTTAAGGAGTGCATCTACCTGATGTAGTTGTTCACCTTGTAAACCAATCTGTTGTTTGGCTGAAAGCTAGCCATGAGAATGAGTCCAATTTCAGGCCCAAAAGGTGACTAGGGGCCATAGTCGGGTTTCATCAGTCTGCCTGACCAGTTATCTTGATCTCTTTTGTTTTTCTGTTTTGTTCCACATTTTTATTTTCCTAGTACTTTATCCAGGATCTCCAACTTCATAACTTTCTGAGTGGTTAGCATTGTAGGCAGGCACCATCTAGTTCTTCTGTTCTCAGGGTTGTATAGGCTGCGGTTCTCATAGTTCATTAGTCCTTTGGACTAATTATTTCCATGCATCTTTGCCCTGGATGTGGAGAGACAAATAGTTGCATTTTAGATGGCTGCTCAAAAGCTCTTAATACCTTAGTTGCTATTCACCTAACTAGGATGTACAACATAGTTTTTCATGTACTATTTCATTCCATTTGAGCTGAATGTTCCCCATAATCCTGAGCCTGCAGGCCCAGTGACTCATGCCTTCCAGGTGCTTAGTTGTGACTAAGAAGTTTTCTTAACTTTGTAATCTGTTAGCTCTATAATGAATATGGATATTTTTATAGCATATACAAATATATATGTAGGAATATCATCTGCCAAACCTATGTATGGTCGTTGGTATATTCCTGTTAGCCTAGCCATACATCTTCTTGCCTGTATACCTACGTATTCACTCTTAGATTAGTATTTCTGTTGCTGATAATGCTGTATTGTGTATGCAATAGTATTTACCCTTATTGTATGTACCTCTTGTGTACCTCTCCATCTCTTCCTTTTCCTTAGTGATGTTGTACTGGTCACATTTTTTGTTATATTGCCTTCCTCTTCACCCAAATCAACACATCTCTTAACTAGCCAGCAATTTTCCTTCTCCTATCCTCCTATCCCTGGTAACCAACAAAGATATGTTCAGAGCTTAGTCTTATTTGTTCTCCTTTGCAGGTATATATATTTTTCCCCAAGATGCTTAGAGGATTCTACTTCGGGAAGGTTTTCTGCCTGTGTATTTTGGATACTTATTTGAGCCACTTTGTCTTGTTTCTTTGTATGAATTAAGGTTGTCTGTTCTCTGCAAGACATTATTATGTTATTATATTTATTTGTAAGTGTATGTTCATGTGTTGAAGCCAAGGTAAATGAGGTGGGTTTTCTATTCTGATTAGCAGTTTGTTTGGCAACACATAGGTACTTACCATCTGTCCCTGGTGGGTCTGGTAGTTGGTGAGAGTGTGTGCACACTCTTTTGTTCGCTCTTTATGTAGTGAAGTTGAGGAAGGGCTGGGCTCGCGTTGGCTGTGGTCTGTCATCAACCAAGTTGTGCAGGAGCATGTGGTGGCAGTTGTCCAGTGGGTAGAGTAGCAAGTGTTGTGGGTGTGGCTGGGTAGAGTGGACATGGTGGCTGCCTCTATTTGTGTGGGACAATTTTTTTTTTTTTAAGAAGAGAAACAAGGGAGGATTTGAAAGAATAAAAGGTATAACAAGGAAAAGAAAACAGTAAAAGTGGATGAGAGTGAAAGCAAGTGAGTACCTCTGTCTGTGGAAGCTGCAGGAGCATGATCCATGGAGAGTGGAAACAGTGGACAAGTAGGACCTGATCCACTGTAGTGTGTGCCATGAACAACAGAGGTGGCAGGTTCATGACACATGGCTAATGGACTTTGGAGCCACTAAATGTGGAGGTAGTGAGTGGGTAGGATTGAATTCACAGGAGCATGTTACAACAAATATACACAGGGAAGGTGTGTTGCACCTGATTCATAGGAGTGCATGCTACCAATTGCAGATACCATGAGTGTGCAGTACACTCACCACAAGAACATGCCATGCCAAACTCAAAAGCAGTGAGCATGCATCACTGTTTTGCAATAGCACAGCTCAGGCCTTCTGGGAGCAGAGCATATAGGGGATGCAAAGTGAAAGGGGAAAAAGCAGACTAGATGGGCCACTGGTCGGGATGTGGCAGTTAGGAGGAGGGCATCACTGGTGCCAGGTACATGGGAATGTGTGTCGCACTTCTGGTCACCAATAAGTAAGCAGGGTAAAAATTGGTATCATACCCCCCTCTCTAAACCTGGGTCACCAGCATGGATGCCTGTGCAATCTTGGACCAGAAGGGCTGGTTATCCTGTTCCTACCAGACTGAAACACTGCTTGGAATAATTTAAAATGTCCTTATTGCACTGAGCCAACTAACAAGGCAGCTTTCTCTGTTTTTTGTTCCCTGTTTTCCTTAAGTTTCTTCTATTTGGAATTTTCTTTCTTTCTATATATTTCCTTTGAAGCTAAAAATTCCAGGAGTATCATCTCCTTGTTTTCTTGGATCTTTGTAGTAAAGGGTCTGCATATTGTGATTGCCTAGTCTATCATCTTATCTCTTCCCCATAATCTGCTCTTTTTATATCTGAAAAGTGGTTGACATAAAACATACTCTTCACTCATACAGCCTGATTAATATAACATAGAGAATATTACTCCTAACTGGGATTTTATCTATAAGCATAGGGATTGAGATTTACAATGCATATATTGGAGAGCACAATTTAATCCATAACACCATCTAATAGTCATACTAATTTTCTTAAAAAAAATTACCAGAGCCTAGTTAGGATTAGGAGCTCTGTTGGTTGATACATTTGGCTATTAACCAAAATGTCAGTGGTCTAAACCTACCAGACCCTCCATGGAAGAAAGATGAGATAATCTGCTTCTGTAAAGTTTTACAGCCTTGGAAAACCAATTGAGGTTGCTATGAGTCAGATTCGACTTGATGGCAATGAGTGACTCAGGATTAGAAGAAGAAGAAACAGAAAGAAAAGGGAAAGGAGAGGTAGGGAGAGAGAGATGGGCAGGAAAAAGAAAAGGGAGAGATAGAGGAGAAGAAGGAGGAGAAAGAGATTGAAATAGAAGCAAAAGAAAAGAAAAACTCAAACCAACAACAAAACAACAACAAAGGAAAAATTGAAGGAGGTATTATTGTCCTCTAAGTGAAATCTCTTGGTATTGAATTAATTTCTTACTAAATACCCACATATTTAAATTGGACTATGTGGATTTTGCTGAAAAATGTAACCATTATGCTAATACAACACACCACAGTCATTTAAGGCCTATCAGAGAGCTTGTTCATTACAGTAGTTGCTAAATTGATCTTATTTTCTCTTTTACCTCCACTAAAATGCATTCCCCAAACAGCAGCTGTAGTTATTTTTAATGAATACAAATCAGATTATGTCCCATTTTGCAATTCTCCATTGCATTTGATATTAAATACACACACACACATATATATATATATATAAATTCCTTGTCAATGTTCACAAACCCTTTTACCACTAAGCTGTCACTTCTTTTATCTTAGATTCAATGCTTTCTCTCTTTTTTTTTTTTTTTAACCAAGTTCAAATTTTAATCATGGTAGCTTTTTTTCCTTTCTTCTAACACAAACACATGATTCTCAGGCCCATGTTAATGCCTTCATGCTTGATGTTCTTTTCCCAAAATGCTTTCTTTCACATTTATGGATGACCACTCAGTGTTTAGCTGATTGGAACAGTTTTTCCTGCCTACCAATACTCCGTAGCACCCAATCTTCATAATATGTGCAAATGCCTAAACTAATAACATTTTCTTATCTAATTGTCAATGTCTTCTTCTATTAGAGTCTTAGCTCCTTGAAAGTAAGAGCCCAACTTGTTCACATTTGTATTATAGGGCTTAGAAAATGGCCAAGAAGTAAGTGCTCAATGTATATATAGTGAATCAATGCACTGAGGTAGTTGGTAGTACATTAATTTCTTCCAAATTTTAACTTTATAACATTCTATCCATTCTCTAAGACTATATCAAATCTTACTTATTTCATGAAGCCTCTGATTTTCAATCTCACTGTGACACTTTTCTTAGAACCATTTTACAATTTTGTTATGATGTTCATTCTGATGTTATACAGACTTTTTTTTAAACGTAATTCCTTTATGCCTCGTCACTGAAGTATTACTACCTCAAGGAAGAGCACCAATATATTTGATATTTATAATGTCATAAACATTCTTGACATACAGTAAATTGTTGTTGTTGTTGTTGTTATATGACGTTGAGTCGGACCCAAATCATAGCGACCCCTCCTTGGGTTTCTGAGGCAGTATCACTATGGAAGTAGATTGCCCCATCAATACTCATTGTAAAAACATGAATACTTATTTATTTATTATCTATTCTCTGAATGAGTTTGGACTTCTGTTTTCTCCTCTTTGCTTATTATTATCTTGTAGACAAGAACTGACAAGTAGCTACTGAAAGAATGAAGGATTGAGGAGTTCTGGCAGGATGGCAGAATAGGCAGACAAGATACACAGATCCTCTGCAACAAAGTAATGAGAAACTAATTGAAACCAATACAAAAGAAGATACTAGAATGCTGAACTTTGAAGGGAAGCATAAAGAAGTGGATTGAATTCCAACTAGTAGAAGAGCCTGAATGAAAACTGTGAGTAAGGAGACAAACAGAGGGGATAATTGTGAGTTGTCCTGAAGGCACAACCATTTTGAATATTTCCCAGTATTTCTCAGTTTTGAGACTCAGCTGTGCTCATCCAAGACTGCATAGGCAAGAACTGAATTGGTGATTGACCACCAGAAAGGAAAACAGCAAAGAAGGAGAAAAACAGATCTGTAGAATGCCAGTAGCTGTCCTGAGGACTCAGCCATTTTGAATATTTGCAAGTGGCTGTTGCTGGCATTTTGAGTATATGCAACTTGCTCTCTCCCATAGAAAGCAATCTAAGAGTAAGCTCCACTTGCCTAGGATGCCCTGGGTACACTGGAAGCTGATGACTAGAAAGATCTTATATGACCCTTGTTACTTTTGTATCTCACACCCTCTTTCCTATTCATTGCATTTAATTTTCTTTCTTTCTTTTTATTTATTTATTTATTTATTGGTAATTTTTCCTGTTTGTCTATGTGGTCTGAGATTTTGTTCTCTTTTTATTTATTTATTTACTTATTTTATTTTATTTATTTATTTTTTTTTGGTCCAATTGAGTGGGAAACAGCAACCACTACAACACTAACCAACCACATCTGCACCTCCTGCAGCCCCACCCACTGAGAGAGGGCCACCACTTCCTTTTGCACCAATTGACCAATGAGAGATGGAGGCCAATACCAGCTAATACACCCTCAACTGCACTTTATGGACAGCTAACAGAGATCTGAGCACCTACTCTCATTCTCTATCATGTTCACCAGGAGATAGATGCCAAGTGCCGAAGTCTTAACATCTAGCAAATAAAGGAACACAGTACCCAGCTCACACAGATATATCAAAACAAAATAAAGGTAAAAATCTATGTATATATATTGGGCAAATCATACCAACATACAACACAAATTAAACATAAATACAACAACATCATAATGTTTCAGAGACAATAGACCATCACAGACAGTCCACACAAAAAAGAAAGATAAAGTAGTATAAACAGGAAACAAGGATACAAAACCAAAAAATATTCCTGAGTAAAAAGGAGCATTGAAACTCCCTAATAAGGAATTCAAAAGAAATTTATTTTGGGAGGTAAACTGATTGAGAGACAGATCAAGGACAACACTGACAAAATTAAGGAAAATACAGAACAAAACTCTAAGACAATTTAGGAAAACAATACAATATCAAATTGACAAAATAAACAAAAAAATAGAAATGGTACAAAAACAACAAATATAAAATTCAGATGATTAATACTAAGATTTCAGAAATAGATAACACATTGAATGGCCAAAATAGTAGAACAGAATCAATGAGATTGAAGAGAAAAATCCCAATATTACTTTGTTAAGGGATCAATTAGACAAAAGATCAAAACAAAATGAAGAAAGGCAAGATCCATGTAGGATTCTATCAAGAGTAATAACCTACATATAATCAGAATTGCAGAACAGAAAGAGACAGATAAAACCGCAGAGAAAATTGTCAAAGAATTGTTGGAAGAGACTATCCCTAATATGGTGAAAGACTATAATACATCCTTTCAAGAAGTTCTTCAAACCCCAAACAGAATAGACCTTAAAATAAAACCACCCAGACATATCATCATCAGACTCACCAAAACTAAAGACAAAGAAAGAATCCTGAAAGCAGCATGGGAAAAAAGAAAAGTTACCTCCAAAGGGCAACCAATAAAACTAATCTCAGTATCTTGGCTGAAATCATGGAGGTGAGAACCCAATGGGATAATATATGTAAAACTTTGAAAGAAAAAATTTCTAACCAAGAATTATGTAGCAACATTGTCCTCAAGTATGAGCTTGAACTATGAGCTCAAAACATTTCCAGATAAACAGAAAATATGGGAAATTTTTAAAAACCAGACTAAACTTATAAGAGATGCTAAAAGGAGTCTTTTGCACAGAAAACCAACAACAGCAAACAATAACTAATGATTAACACACATGATGACATAACCCAGAAACAAACCCAGTTATAAAAGTATGCAAAGTAAAATAAGCTTATAGGACTGTAAATAGGGACACACATCAATTGGTAAATGAGGACAACTACAAAACAAAACGAAGGAATAAATAGGGTACCATAAAACTTTTAAATGATGTGGAAGTCAAGATAATTGCAATGTAGAGCAGACTGTT
>NW_006922346.1:217220-226648 GCF_000298275.1 Orycteropus afer afer
GCCCAACCTTCCTTCTGAGGAGTGGCTGGTGGGTTTGAACCGCCAGCCTTCTGGTTAGCAGTCAAGTGCTTTAGCCACTATGTTACCAGAGCTCCTTCAGTAAAAGATAGAACAACTGAAAAGAAACTCAGCAAAGATGCAAAAGAACTAAACAATACAATCAACCAACTTGACCTTACAGACATCTATAGAGCATTTTGTCATACAACAGAAAAATGTCCATTCTTTTCTAGTTCACAGAAATTTTCACAGGATAGACCATATGTTAGGCCTCAAAGCAAGCCTCAATAAATTTAAAAGCATTGAAATAACACAAAGTATCTTCTCAGATAACAATGCGATAAGCTTAGAAATCAACACATGGAAGATCAATGGAAACAGAGTAAACATATGGAAACCTAATAATGCCCTCCTCAAAAATGACTGGGTGACAGATGCAATGAGAAAATAAAATTAAAAAAATCCCTTGAATCAAGTGAGAATGAAAACACCACACAACAAAATCTTTTGACACAGCAAAAGAAGTGATTAGAGGAAAATATATAGAAATGCACATGTCAAAAAAGAAGAAAGAGTCCAAATCAACACCTTAACACAACATCAACATTTAGAAAATGAGTAACAAAAAAGTCCATCTCCAGTAGAAAAGAAATAATAAAGACTCAAGCAGATATAAAAGAAACAGAAAATAGAAAGACAAAAGTAAAAAAAAAAAAAATCAGGTTCTCTGAAAAGATTAATAAAAATGACAAACTAATGGCAAACCTAATGAAAGAAAAAGAAGATGCAAATAACACAAATAAATTAAATGGATAAGGTCCTAACAAAATCAATAGAAATAAAAAGAATAATATCAGGATACTATGAAGAACTGTGGGAACTCTGGTGGCATAGTATTGAAAGATTTAACAGAGTGACAGCATAAAAGAGCAATAAACAAAAGTCCACTGGTTCCCTCCACACCAGCAAAGAGGGGTCTGGAAAGGAAATAAACAAAACAATACCATTTACAATAGCTACCAAAAAAATAAAATGCTTCGGAATAAATCTTATGGGGGCGGGGGGGGGAAGACCTATACAATGAAAACTACAAAACAATACTTCAAGAAAGTATAAGAGATCTACATAGTATTTTACTATGTGTATATACCATGCTCATGGATAGAAAAAAATTGACCATTGTGAAAATATCAATACTACTCAAAACAATCTATACATCCCATGCAATCCTGATCCAGGTTCTATCCATATTCTTTAAAGACATGGAAAAACCAATCACTAATTTTATATGGAAAGGAAGAGACCTCAGATAAAAAAAGGAATACTGAAGAAGAAGAACAAATTAGGAGGTCTCACACTCCTGGATCTCAAAACCTACTAACAACAACAGTTGTCAAAATAGTCTGGTATTAGTGAAACAATGGACACATAGACCAGTAGAGCAGAATTGAGAACCTAGAAATAGATCTATCCACCTATGGTCAGCTGATCTCTAACAAAGGGCCAAAATCCATTAAATGGGGGAAGAGATCGTCTTTTCTGCAAATGGTGCTGCCATCCATTTGCAGATAAATGAAATAAGATCAGTACCTTACACCATACACAAAAATTAATACCAGATGGATCAAAGACTTAAATGTGAAACCTAAAACTATAAATTTCATTAAAGAAAAAATAAGTGCAAAGTTAAGGGCCCTAATTTATGGTATATATAGACTATCAAGCATAACCCAAGATTCACATACAGCAGAAGATAAACTGGATGATAGGGACTTTCTGAAAATTAAATTCTATGTGCATCAAAAGACTTCTCCAAAACAGAAAGAAGGGAACCTACCAAATGGGAAAAAAAAAAAAAAAATTCAGCGGTAACATTTAAGAAAAAGACTTATCTCTAAAATATATAGAAAATTCCAACACCTCAACAAGAAAAAGACAAAAAGCACAATTAAAATATGGACAAAAAACATGAACAGACACTTCACCAAAGAAGATACTCAGGCAGCCAACACACACATGAAGAAATGTCCATAATCATTAACCACTGAGAGATGCAAATCAAAACAACAATGAGAGACTATCTCACCCCAGTATTAATAGCAAAGTTCAACAGGACAGATAATGACAAATGCTGGTGAGGATGTGGAGAAATCAGGAACTTCATGCACTGCTGGTGAGACTGTAAAATGATACAACCACTGTGGAAATTGTTATGGTGATTCCTTAAAATGTTGGAAATAGAAATATCATTTCTTCCAGCAATTCCATTAATAGAAATATACCCTAAAGAAGTGAGAGGTAGGACACGAATAGATATATGCACATCCATGTTCAGCACCACACTATTCACAATAGCAAAGAGATAGAACCCCTCTAAATGCCCATCAACTGAGGAATTAATAAACAAACTCTGTTACATACACACAATGAAATATTATGCAACCCCAAAGAATAACGTAGAATATGGGAAACACTGCATAATGTGGCTGAACTTGAAGGATTATGCTGAGTAAAATAAGTCATTCACAGGACAAAGTTTGTATTAGTGCTTGTAAAAAGTTATGGAAAGATTTATTGATAGAGGAAACTTTCTTTTTTGATTATGAGGGATGAGAGAGGAGGGGAGATTTGTAAGTAAGTAGGAAAATTTGTAAGTAAGTAGGGAAAAAAAAATATATATATATATATATACATACAGAGAAAACAAAGGTTATTCATGGTAATAATGACCAAAAAGGAGGGAGAGGAAAATAGGAAAATTTTGCTTGCAGGGTGTAGTGGTTATGTTTGTGTGTCAACTTGGCTGGGCCTGGTTGAGTGGCTGGGCAGTTGGTGATAGTTATTCCTCATGATGAGACAGGCAATCAACTCCATGGTGGGACCTACCACAAGCAGCTGAATAGCTGCTTTAGGGATGTGGTCTAATTCCCATGTATAAGAAACAGCTTTGGGAATGGTCTCTAACTTATGGCACACTTGGACCCTGCATTGTTCAGCAGCCTGCCCTGCTCTGTCTACCTTGGGACTTTCAATGAACTCATAATGGCCTGCTGTGTGGTTTGGTAACATAGGGACTGTGCCCTTTTATTTATCAATCCTGGGCTTGTCAGCCTCAGCAGCCAGGAGATGACTGAGTGAAGAAATGCCTCTAGCTTCAGTAGGCCAGGAGCAAGAGGCAGAGCTGAAGCCCAAGGTCAAGAGGCTTTCACACAGCCCCTAGAGCCTGGCACTTGGAACTCAGATTTCTAGCCTCCTGAACTGTATAAGAATAAATTCCCATTTGTTAAAGTGATATCATTTGTGGTATATTCCTGTCAGAGCAGCACTAGGTAAACAGAACAGAATATGGTACAGAGAGAGTGGGGTGCTGTTCTGACAGATACCTAAAATGTGGAAACAGGAGTGGAGTGCCCTGACACAGTGGCAGTGAGACCCTGGCATGTGGCATGAGAGACAGAAGCAGCAGAGGCAAGAAACAGGTAGAGAAATACTGGCAGAGAGACCAGCATGAGAGATGGCAGTAGCAGAGCCCAGAGACCAGCATTAAACAACAACAGCCTTACCAACCCATGGAGGAGAAAGCCAAGTATCATTGGGTAGGTGGCTTCCTAGAGAAGTGGGTTGCCTTCAGGCATTAATTGGTAAAAGAGACCAGCATGAGATGGAGTAGTAGGTTGGCCAGCCCACGGAGCAAGAAAGCTAAGTGTCCTTTGGGTAGGAAGATTTCCAGCAGAGTGGGCTGCCCTTGGGCATTAATTGGCAGAAATGGAGAGACCAAGGAAATAGGAAGCAGAGCTGCCTCAGCCTCAAGAGTAGGACCATGACCTTTGGGGTGGAACCACCACAGCCGCCTAGGTTTCAAAGTGCCAGACCTTTAACAAGTTGGTTCTGGAGTGTGGAGCTGCTCATTCATGTGAGCTAGTGGGATAGAGTCAAACCGCTGCTCAAGAGTGAGGAGTGAGGGGACAGGGCTGCCATGCCCAAGAGGGAGAGGAACTGGACCTGCCAGACCAAGGGGGTGAGGTTGTCACTCAGGAACTAAGGGACTAGAGTCATCCAGTGAAGGAGATAGGTACAGATACCACTCATTGAATATTTGTACAGGTGCCACACTGACAAGGGGTGGAATTTTGGTGGTTAAGTTTGTGTATCAATTTGTCTGGGCCTGGTTGAGTGGCTGGACAGCTGGCTGGTGGTAGTTATTCCTCATGATGAGAATGGCAATCAACTCCTTAGTGGGACCTACCACAAACAGCTGAGTAGCTGCTTTAGGGATGTGGTCTGCTTCCTGTATATAAGAAACAGCTTTGGGAATGGTCTCTAGTTTATGGCACATTTGGACCCTGAATGTAGCCGTGTCATTGTTCAGCAGCCTGGCATGCTCTGCCTACCTTGAGACTTTCAAAGGATTTGTAATGGCCTGCCGTGTGGTTTGGTAACATCAAGACTGTATCATTTTATTTGGCAACCTTGGGCTTGTCAGTCTCAGCAGCCAGTAGCTGCCTGAGTGAAGAGATGCTTCTAGCTTCAGTGGGCTGGGACCAAGGGGCAGAGCTGAAGCCCAAGGTCAATGGGCTTTCTCGCAGCCCCTAGAGCCTGGCACTTGGATCTCAGACTTCAAGCCTCCCAAACTTTAAGAGAATAAACTCCTGTTTGTTCAAGCTATCACATTTGTGGTATATTCCTGTCAGAGTGGCTCTAGGTAACAAGAACACAGGGCATTGAGTTTATGCTAATGGTGGTGGACTGTTACGGAAAAGAAGGATGTCAATAGTGGTGCCACAACATGAAAAATGTTTTCAATGTCCCTGAGCTATAAATGTGGAAGTTGTTATCTTGGTGAATGTCTTGTGTGTTATTTTTCACCACAATAAAAGTAAAGGAAAAAAAAAAAAAAAAAGATTGAATGATTGAGTATTTGTTGCACTGATTTTACTATTTTCTGAAATATTCTTTATCTTGTCAGAGGGAGCATTAGCATCATGATGGTTAACTTTACGTTTTGTTACATTTTGACTAATCATTAAAAATATTTAATTTATCAATAGTGCCTTAAGATTACTGGAGTTTAAATTATGCTTAATATGACAAATGGTTAATTAAGTATTGTATGAATGGCTTAGGCATAAAAGTTGATATATCGGGTTCTAGGAACTTATTATCTGAGACAGGAAGATGCTTTTTAATTCATAAACTTTAGCTTTCTGATGTTGACTTCATAGCTGTTTCAACTTACTTTCAAAACATTTATGGTTTCTTAATATATATTTACCTTTGGTAAATGTAGGAGAGTGGGATGTAAATGAAGGTAATTTATGATTTATACTTCAAATTTAGAGTTCAATGTAGATATTTTAAATAAAATTTATGTTTAATATACTTACAAAAAATTATCTTCTATTTTTCAGATTGATGAGTAGAACATAGCTATTAGGCATAGATGGCTTATATGCCAGTTTTAAAATACATAAATAGTAACATTGACATTTAAGTATTTTCCCAATATGTAATCACTGGTGATTGTTAGCTGAAAATAATATATTTATTGAATGGTCTTAAAAGCCATGGAGAAATAGGCAAATTTTAATTTCTTCCAATAATTCCTACTAAGAGTTGATGGTCTAAGCTATTAGTTTAAAAATATAAATAAAAAATAACTGTATCTTGCCTTGAGATAGATTTTGAAGGAAGAAGTCCAAGCTTTAATGAAAGAATTGGGGAAAAACAAGCCTCCAGGAATTGACAGAATACCCATTGATGTTTCAACAAATGGATGCAACACTGAACACTCTCACTCATATATACCAAGATTTTGGAAGATAGTTACCTGGTCAACCAACTGGAAGAGATTGTATTTATGCCCATTCCAAACAAACAAACATAAAAAAGGATTTGCTGGAATGTGGAAAATTTCAAACAATATTATTAATATCACATGTAAATAATATTTTACTGAAGATAATTCAAAAACAGTTGTAGCAGTAAATCGACAGGAAACTGCCAGCAATTCAAGCCACATTCAGAAGAGGGTATGGAATGAGGTATATCATTGCTGATGTCAGACAGATATGAACTGAAAGCAAAGAATACCAAAACGATATTTACCTGTTTTTATTGACTTTGCAAAGGCATTTGATTGTATAAATCATAAGAAAGTATGTGTAACATTTCAAAGAGTGGGAATTCAAGAACACTTACTTAAATGTGCTCATGAAGAACATGTACATAGACCAAGAGGAAGTTTTTCAAACAGAACAAGAGGGTATCACTTGATTTAAAATGTGCAAAGCTTTGTGTAAGGGTTGTATCTGTCACTGTACTTACTCAATCCGTGTGCTGAGCAAATAATTTGAGAAACTGGATTATACGGTGAAGAATGCAGCCTCAGGATTAGAAGATTTATTAACAACATGCCATATACAAATGGCACAACCTTACTTGCTTAGAGTGAAAATGATTTGAAGCAATTCCTTATGAAATTCAAAGACCACAGCCTTCAGTATGGATTACACCTCAATATAAAGAAAACAAAAGTCCTTACAATTCTACCAATAAACAACATCATGATAAGTGGAGAATAGATTGAAGTTATCAGGGATTTCATTTTACTTGGATCCACAGTCAACACCCATGGAGGCAGCAGTCAATAAATCAAAGAGCATAATGCATTGTGCAAATCTCCTGTAGGTTAAAGGGTTAAAGAGTAAAGATGTGATTGTGAAGACTAAGGTGAACTTCACCCAGGACATGGTATTTTCAGTATTCTCATGAGCATGCAATGTTGGATGATGAATAAAGAAGACCTTACAAGAATTGATGCATTTGAATTATGGCTTTGGTGAAGAATACTGGAAATACCATGGACTGCTAGAAGAATGAACACTTTGTCATGGATAAAGAACAGCCAGAATGCTCCTTAGAGGGGAGAGAGGCCAGACTTCATCTCATGTACTTGGATCATGTTGTCAGAAGGGACAGGTCCTGGAGAAGCACATCATGCTAGGTAAAAGAGGGCCAGTGAAAAAGGGAAAGTTCCTCACCAAGGCTGACTGATACAGTGGCTATGATGATGGGCTCAAACACAACAAACACTGTGAGGATGGCACAGGACTGGGCAGTGTTTTGTTCTATTGTATACAGGGTCTCTGTGTTGAAGCCAACTTGACAGCATCTAACAAAACAAACACTCTTGCCTTTTAGAAGGTAATAACGAACCAACATTATTTTACATATTCGAGGAATCTATGATCTATCCATAGAAGAAATCTGTAGCAAATAAAATATTTCTGTGCTATGTGACTTAAATGCTAAATATCTATTTCCATTATTTTAAATAAAAATGGAGATTAAACTTGTGTATCATAATAAAAAATGAAATATAAAACAAACACAATATAGGTTTTATACATAAAAACAATTATACTTAAATTATCTTCAGTGGTGAATAGCAGTCATAAATAACAATACAATGTTACTAAATGTTTCACAGAACCTTAATCCCAAGTGTTTTATACCATTACTTATTTTACAGAATGCTGCATATATTACTGAATATAGTTCTATGAAGGCATTTTATACTAAATAAATTAGAGAGCTCAGTTAGCCAGTGAAATTTAAGAAAGAAATTAAAAGTATAAACAAGAGGAAATAACACATTTTAAAATGAGTCTTGAAGAAAGATTAATAAATTCTATTTGCTATGTTTACTATTTGAACATAAAACATCAAGGCAAACTAGTAAAGAAAATTTATGAAAACATTAAAATATTTAGATGCTTTAGACTTAAGCAACAATTCAGGGCACACACAATGCAATGCTTTGTTTTGTTTTGATTTTTACTTCAAATCAGACCACTATTACTGGCACACCATTTTATACACTGACTGTGAGTAAGTGATAAGGTTTACTTAGCTGTACAATATATATCCCAGAATAATCTTAGGTGACTTCAAAAGCTGCATCTTCTGTTTCACTTCACAGACAACTTGGCTTATTCCCTATCTTCTTGTTCAATTAATGGTTCCAATTCCCTTGTTTCATTATCATTTTAACATTTAATCAATCCTAATTAAAGCAGAGCTGAGGATTCTCAACTTTCTCCATCTCATCCATTACATAAGTTCATATTTTTTCCTACAGATGTTCAATGCATTTACTACAACTTAACACTTTCATAAAATACTTTGACAAAGATGGATGACTGGGTAGTAATTCAACTTTAAACAGTGCTTCGTCTGTTCCCCAAATATTAGAAAGAATATCTTGCAAATTGCAAGATTTGCTTCAAAATTACCTTTACAGATATATCTTCCTGAAACACACATGTGAATTAGATTAATAAATATTGTCATATTAGTAAGCTAAAATAAGCTAACTGTAGATTTTTAAAAGCACAACTGTTATGAAATATAAAGGTGAGATTTAATGATATGATTTTTTTTATTAATATATTTATTACATCAATCCTAATTGTACATCACCTGGTCAGATTCTCTAACAGACATTGTGGATACTGTACTCATAAAAAAATATTTTAAAAAATATCTGTTTCAGGAAAGTAATTTTATAGTAGGAGATTAAGTTAATTTAAAAATGCATATTGTTATAACATGCTGTTGTTGAGATTAAGTTAATTTAAAAATGCATATTGTTATAACATGCTGTTGTTGTTAGGTGCCATGGAGTCATCTCCGACTCAGCGACCCTGTGCACAGCAGAACAAAACACTGCTCGGTCTTCTGCCAGCCTCATGATCCTTGCTATACCAGAGCCCATTGTTGCAGCCACTGTGTCTATCAATCTCATTGAGGGCCTTACCCTTCTTTGTTGACCCTCCAACTTTCCCAAGCATGATATCCTTCTCTAGGGAATGCTTCCTTCTGACAACATGACCAAAGTAAGTGAGATGAAGTCTGGCCACTTTCACTTCCAAGGAGCATTCCAGCTGCACTTCTTCCAGGACAGATTTCTTAGTCCTTTTAGCACACCATTATAATCTTAGCATTCTTCTCCAACACCACAACTCAAAAGCATCAACTCTTCTTCAGTCTTCCTTATTCATTGTGCAGCAATCACATACATAAGAAGTGATTGAAAATACCATGGCTGGGATTAGGTGCACCTTAGTCTTCAAGGAGCCATCTTTGCTCTTTAGGGCTTGAAGAGGTCTTTTGCAGCTTTGCCCAATGCAATACATGGTCTGATGTCTTGACTGCTGCTTCCAGTGGTGTTGATTATAGAAGAAAGTAATATGAAATCCTTGACAACATTAATCTTTTCTCCATCCATCATGATGCTGTTTATTGAACCAATTGTGAGGATTTTTGTTTTCTTTATATTGAGGTGTAATCTATACTGCAGACTGTAGTCTTTAATCTTCATCAGTAAGTGCTTCAAGTCATCCTCACTTTCAGTAAGCAAAGTTGTG
>NW_006922346.1:243039-258127 GCF_000298275.1 Orycteropus afer afer
TGTAATACACCATAAGGTCTTAAAATTTTCTACTGATTTTGATGGGAGATCATTGAAGAGTTATGAGCTTGGAAATTATTTTAATGTTTTAAAAGAATGTTTTTAGTGGAAATTTATCTTTAAGTAAGCAAGACTGCATGCTGAGAAACTGGGCGCTAGCACTGTACTTCAGGCAAGAAGTGGTTGTAGTTCATAACGGATGTTAGTAATTGAGTCTTTGAGAGTTTGCTTATGTCTTGATACTTGATTATGATTGAATGAGATCAAAGATAGCTGTAAATTTTCTAGGCTGATATCTAGGACATTAATGCAATGAAGGTCACTAGGCAGGGACAGGTGTGACTGGGGATGTAAATTAGCAGAATCAGGTACTCAGTATTGGTCATGGTGAGCTGGAGAAGTCTATGATTGTTGTTGTTAGCTATCATTAAGTCAATCCAAACTCATGGCTACCTCATCATGCAGAGTAGAACTACTTTATTGGATTTTCATAACTATTACCTTTCAGAAGTAGATCAGTAGTCCTGTCTTCCAAGGTGCCTTGGAAGGTGTTCAAACTGCCAAACTTACAGCTAGTTATTGAGTGTTTAACCATTTATGCCATTCAGGGACTCCTTTGAGAAGCCTACTGAAGGGGAAATCCAGAAATCAGTTGACCCCTCAAGTCTAAAGCTGAGGAGAAAGATGACCTTGAAAATATGAATATGGGAGCCATAGAAAAAGAAGTGAAATTGATTTATCAAAAAGATGAGCTCTTCACATTTCCTACTTAACTCTGTTGGAGTTTCTTTTTTGGTTCTTTCTTTTCTTTTCTTCTCCTTTTTTTAATATAGTTGAAGTACTAGAGAATAGATTATAATTTAGAATCCAATAGGGAAAATAATCAAAAAAAAATGACAGAAGAAATAACAATTACAGCAACAAAATCTTAGGATTGATATGAGTCTGCATCATTAATAGGATTTGACAATCTCATAAAGTTCATTATCACTTCCAAATTGGACTTTTTTTCTACAATTTAAAGTAAAATATATTGATTATAAATTGTGTTTCTACATATTATCTTTTAATTCTAAAAATAGCTGGGAAAAGTATTTCATCAATGTATACAAAAACATGTATATGTACGTATATATACATACATAACCAAAAGCCAAACCAAACTCACTATCATCCAACTGTTTCCAACTCATAGTGACACCCATGTGGTTTCCAAGGCTGTAAATCTTTATGGACGTAGATTGCCCAGTCTTCCTTCCATGGGGCAGCTGGTGGGTTTGAACTGCTGACCTTCTGGTTAACAGTGAAGTCCCTTATTCACTGCATCACCAGGGTGCTTTATGAATATATATATATATATATATATATATATATATATATATATATATATATATATATATATATATTTGTTGTTGTTGTTGTTATGTGTCATTGAGTCAGCCCCGACTCATAGCGACCCCTCCTTGGTATATAACTTATATTTACATACATACATATATGGGGAATGAAAGGAAATAGGCCCGGCTTAAGGGCTAGCACATCAAATGTACCAAGAGATATCTCTAAATACAGGCCTGGTGACATGTTTCCCAAAGGCCACAGCTTTGAAAACTCTATGGAACAATTTTACTCTGCACACGTGGGGTCACCATGATTCAGAATTGAGTCAATGGCAACTAACAACAACTGTGGGAGTAATGGAAAAAGAAGTAAAATTGGTTTATTGAAAATATGATCTTTTCACATCTCCCATTTAATCCTGTAAGAGACTTTTTTTTAATTTATTATAATTGAAGTTTATAGAATGGATTATAATTTATGTATTTATTTTAAATATATTAATAAATTAAATATATGATATATATTTAATTTCTTATTCATAACATCCTTCATATTTATGGAAAATTACTCCTAAAATTGAGAATGCATAATTGTAAATGCAAATATTCTGAGGCCATCAGATTTTGAGTTGGGGTGTGAAGATCAAAGGAAGAACATAATATATCTAAGACACTACTTTACATTTTAGAAATATTGCACCAATTTTTTAAAGGTAACCTCCAAATCTCCATCTATTTTACTTTCAAAAATCAAAGAATTTAAGTAGATATCCTGAGACAAAACAACTACTTAACAACTGTTCTGGAATTTGAATACAGATTTACTTCATCCTGAAATCTAGGGCTAATTCTTCTGAACTGGTTATTTTTGTATTAATGTTTTCATATATTTATTTATTAAAAAATGTTTGTATACTCTCAGGAGGACTGAATAAGTGCAATAAATAGAATAAATAGAGTAATGATTTTTTTTTTTTAATATGGACTTTACATTTTACAAAGTAAAATTCTATTTATGATTTAATGCTCATCGACCCATCATGTGTACTGATTTGTTTATTTATATATTCACAAATAGTTATTTGGAAATTGTCAAGTTAGATTTTATGGCATTTTATTTTTATAACTATGATATCAGGAAAGTTCAAATCTTTTTCATCAATTATCCTTACACCAACTAATTTCCAGAATGACCTCTATACATATGAAATAATATATTTAGGATTTTTATACCATTTTTATTTTTGAGGAAGCTATATGCATTTCAGTTTTTTATACTTGAAGGTCAAGACTTAAGCAGGCCTATTTACTTTCATTCCCCAAACTAGAGTTAGAATCTGATTATGTACATAAATCAATAAGGTGAAAGAATCACCATTATTCTCAAATGTTCTTAAGGAGGCAAGCCTAGGGTCCTCTTGCAACTGAGTTATTTGAAGACAGAAAATGAGAATGAGAGGAAGATGAATGGACTTTTAAGGCAGCTATCCTTTTCACACAAAAAAATACATAAGGTATTGCAATATTATCAGTTAAATTACCAGTTAGCTTCAGAGGTGAACACAGAGAATGAGCTTTACCTTCTTTCTCCACTAAAACACATCACTGTGTGAAGCACTTTGAGATCCCTTTTGCATCTTAATCCATCTAGTTACAAAACTTAGATTCCTTTATGTTTAAATCGAATTTAGCTCATGTGCTGAAGCATGGAACAGATATGCTGTCAATCTTTCAAGGATAAGCTCAAAGTAAACTTTTCCATGATGATTTCCTTAATTACCTCTTCTAAAATTATTTTGTTCTCTAATCTGACTTTCTGTATGACTCTCTGTATACCTACCTATGTCAAAATTATTCATGTACATGACATTATCAGTTCTAGACTATCTACGCTTTGAACCTGGAAATAATCATGGTCTATGGGTGAAGGGAAGAAGAAGTAAGCCAGTGGTGGGCAGTGTGGAGCTCACTGTATATCAGTGTAGGGAATGGACCACACTGAGTTAGATTGCTGTACTTAATCTGCAAGGTATAGTAGCTACCTGAGGTGATTTTCATAATCAATTGTGTGAAAGGATTACACTTCTAGGGGATTTCATGTGCCATGCCAATGGCTGCTATTAGGAAACAAGAGGAGATCTGCTCTTATGTGGCATTCTTTCTGATAGAGTGTGTTGCAAGAGAGATAATGACTGATCCCTTAGGAAGTTATGAAAGAACCATGAACTAAGAAAGTCCAAATATCAACATATTTTCAAATATAAAGAAGAGCAGAGGTTCTAGGCAGACAAAGCATAGATACCATTTATTATGTGTCTAAGGCATTATTTATTAGTGTCTAAGGCATTTGACCACTAACCAGAAGGCTGACAGTTCAAATGCACCAACCACTCCTTGGAAGAAAGATTGGGCAATCTACTCCCATAGAGATATCCCTCAGATTTTTGTGTCTTTTTTGTACTAGCCATTGTATTAGATGCTTTACATGTACATTATAGTGATTCATCTTAAAATGTATCCTATTTAGAGAGAAGGAAATTGTCAATTTAAAGTCTGTATCTGATGACATACAACAAAACAACATCAAGGAAGAGGCACCAATGAGATTCACACCAAATCTTCCTATCTTCCTTGATACAACAATGAGTATTTTTCCATCCCTAACACTAATATTAGACATTGTCTCTCTAGGGTGAAGGTCTATGCTTATAAATATTTTTGTTTATTTATTTATTTTTTGGGGTGGGGAGTGCTGAGCAGGATTGAATGGGCATAGGATGGTACAATAGTAATATGACTCCATAGATTTGTAGGCTCCACTAGTGTATCAGAGATTTTCCACAGAATATTTATAGATGCTACAGAGACGCTTTTTAGAAATGGATCACTTGAATATAGATTTAAGGTACATAAATAATGTTTAACCTCTTTGAATGGAAGAGGATGATGGCATTGACATATTTTCTGTCCTGATGAAGATTGACTTCTGAATATAGGTGGGCCTAATCCTAGAGACATAACATATCAATGGGTCCAAGTGTAAGAACTTAAGGACAATGAACAAAAGGGCATAAGTGAGTATAACATGGAATTCACCTAAATTCCAGGTTTATTACCTAGTTTATAGCAACTTCAATGATTAGTGCCTAAATGAATTTTTTTTAATTAAAAAAAATCAGAATATACCTGTTTTTTAAGCATTACACTTATTTTTTTTTAATTTTATTTTGATTTGGGTGAAGATACACAGTAAATTCACTTTTCATACAGCAGGTCACATATACTTTGTCTCATGTCATTGACCAAAATTTACCACAATGCAACAGCTCCCCTCTCGCTTCCTCCCCATAGTTATCTCTTCCCATTGTCCATCCCTCCATACTCTCCTGCCCCTTGAGCTGTCTCCTGTGCATAAGCAGCCCTTACTTCTCCCATGATTGTTCTCTCCAGGGTGTGTGTCTACTAGAGGTAAATGTTTAACTCACATGCCTGTACTTTGTTTGGCTGGAAACCACAGGTGTGGGTTCAATTTCAGACCTGAAGGGCAGCTTGGGGCCATAGTCTCAGTGGTTCCACCAGGCTCTATTGGACCAGCAAACCTGGTCCCCACCTTCTTTTTTTTTTTTTTAAGCATTACACTTTAATAAATAACTGACTACTTTTAATAAAATTAAGCTTCTGTATATGACAGCCCCAAATATTCCATTTAGACAATTCTTTGGAATTTAGTATAAAAAAATTGAATGATACATAGACCCTGAGTTAGCTATTTCAATGCAGAAATAGAGGATTACTCTTATAACTGAAGATTGAACAATAACAAAACCAACCTCTTTGTGGATTTTAGTTTCAGAAGAGGTTGGGTTTGTAATGGCTGTCTAAAATAGGAAGATACTTACAGAATATTAGTCTTTCTGAGGACTTTTGGTAACTCCTTTTAATGTAATGTGTTATATTTCATAGTTTTATGAGCTGTCATTTGTTAAGGAGACATGGAAAAGATTCCTATACAGCTAGTGTAGTTGTTAGTCTTTGCTTTGGGACCACAGACTTGGCCTTTGCCAGCGCAACTGTGTGAAGTCAGCTATTAAGATCAGTGTATCTGCTCCCATAAAGATTATAGCCTAGAAAACCCATGGGCTGACTATGAGACAAAATCAGTTTGATGGCACCTAACAACAACAACAACAAAAGGTATGGGAACAAGCATACCTGAACTATAAAATCAGGGCATGTCTTGTTTTAAATTCAGCAACATAAATATCATGCATGTCAGGTTTAGACTCAGTTTCATCATTTCTACTTACTTTTGATGAAATTCATTCTCAGCACTGAATTTTTATTAATCTAATGTACAAATTCCACCACTTGTCTGTCAATTTGTCATACTGTTGTGGCTTGCATGTCACTATGAGGCTGGAGGATATGCCACTGGTTTTTCAAATACCAGCAGGATCACTCATGGTATTTGTGATTGAGAGGCTGACACTGGGCCAGGCAGTGTTTCTTTCTGTTGTACATAGGGTCACTGTAAGTCAGAGCTGACTTGACAACACCTAACAACAACAAATGTACAAACTATCTTACTTTCCAATTTTCTAGTCTTAACTTTTTCTCCATAATTTTCAATTTAGATTTTTCTTTTTCTACAATATTGAAGATTTTTTTCCCTCTTCTGCTGCATCCATGACATACATGAACTCTTGACCTCTGTTTCGTCATCCTCTTTCCTGTATCCAATCTTGTTATCTGCAACATTTCCCCTCTATTTTCACAAATTATTGTTTTCCAGAAGCTTGGCATTTAAAGAATAATGAACAGGAAATGACAAAATAATCATTGGCATCCTCGAGGAGTTAGACCGTCCTTTATATCAGTTCAAATATTTAAGCTGCATATGTTTTGTATTTTCCATGATTCCAGATGCAAAGCATTAAGGATTTTGATAAAACAGAGCCTAAAGCTAACTCCTCTTTTCCCTTTTCTTCTTTATTATTCCAAAATTTAAACTTGTAATATAATGCAGAATTTAGGATACTTTGGAAAAATAATTTTGAATGTAATCTCTAACACATCTCATATATGAAAAAGAGAAAGTGTATGTAAGTAGTTGGTGGGACAGTTTAGAGTACTTAGCTTGATGTGTTTAATCTGTTATAATGATTTCCGTTTCTATGTCTATGCCTCACTTCCATTAGTACCATTGCCACTTGTGCTCTATGATAGATTTCTCCTGCTTTTAATTCAACTTTTAGAATTTTCTACAATTTACTTGTATCATATCCAGTGTTAATTAATTCTTGGCATTGCACCTTTATCATATTTGTTTGACTTCTTAAATGCTATAAACAAACACCTATTGATGTCAAGTCTATTCTGAGCTATAGGAACCCTACAGGACAGAGTAGAACTGCTCATTGGGTTTCCAAGTCAGTAACTATTTACAGAAGCAGACAACCTCATTTTTCTCCCACTAACTGTGATCAACACCTAAATACTTTAACCACTACACCACCAGAATGCCTGTAACAAGAATAGCGTGCATTAATCATAGTATATGCTTATGTAAAAATCGCTGAGAAACAGAATATATTTCGTATCAAAAACTCTCTTCTTTCTGAAAGTTGCTAACTCAGAGCAGTCCTATATACAACAGAAAGAAACAATGTCATCCTTCCAGTCTTCACTCCGTTTGAACCCATAGTTGCAGCCAATGTGTCAGTCCATCTCTTGGAGGGTCTTGCTCTTTTTCACTGATCTGCTTTTTCAAGCATGATTTCCTTCCCCAGGGACTGGTTCCTCCTGATCCCATACGCAAAGTACTTGAGGCAAAGTCTTACCATCCTCACTTCATAGAAGCATCCTCACTGTACTTCTTCCAAACACATTTGCTCATTCTTCTGGCAGCCATGTTGTATTTGATATTCTTTACCAATGCCATAATTCAAATGCATCAATTCTTCTGCAGCCTTCCTTATTCATTATCCAGATTCTGCATGCATATGAGATAATTGAAAACACCAAAGGTAGGGTCAGGCTCATCCTAATCCTCAAAATGGCATCTTCACTTTTAACACTTCAGAGATTTTTTTTTTTTTTTTTGCAGCAGATTTCCCCAATGTGATATACTGTTTTATTTCTTGACTGCTGCTTCCATAGACAGTGATTGTGGATCCAAGTAAAATGAAATCCTTGAAGCTTCAGTCTGCTCCATTTATCGTGATCTTGCATATTGGCTCAGTTATGTGATTTTTTGTTTTCTTTATGTTGAGGTATAATCCATATTGAAAACTGTAGTCTTTGATCTTCATCAGTGAGTGCTTCAAGTTATCTTCACTTTCAACAAGCAAGATTGTGACATCTGCATATTGTTGTTGTTGTTGTTGTTGTTTGCCGTCGAGTTGGCCCTGACTCATAGCGACCCCTCCTTGGGTTTCCGAGGCAGTATCACTACGGAAGTAGGATTGCCCAACCTTCCTTCTGAGGAGTGGCTAGTGGGTTTGAACCGCCAGCCTTCTGGTGAGCAGTCAAGTGCCTTAGCCACTATGCTACCAGACCTCCCCATCTGCATATTACAGGTTGTTAATGAATCTTCTTCTAATCTTGATGTTGACTTCTGTATATAATCCAGCTTTTCAGGTTATATGCTCAGCATATAGATTGAATGAGTATAGTGAAAGCATACAATTCTGACACAAACCTTTCCTGATTTTAAACCATGCAGTATCCTCTTGTTCTGTCTCTTGGTCAATGTACAGCTTCCATATGAGCACAATTAAGTGTTCTGGAATTCTCATTTTTTTGCCATCTCATCCATAATTTGCTATGATCCACTTGGTCAAATGTCTTTGCATAATCAGTAAAACACAGGCAAATATCTTTCTGCTATTCTATGCTTTCATCCAAGATCTGACGTAAACAATGGTACTTCTTGTTCCATGTCCTTTTCTGAATCTGGGTTGAATTTCTGGAAACTTCTGTGTCTCTTTACTGCTACAATATTTTTTTAATTATCTTCAGGAAAACTTTTCTTCTGTGTGATATTTTTCAATAATTTCCACATTCGGTTGAATTATCCTTCTTTAAGATGGGCACAAAAATGGTTCTCTTCCACTTTGTTGGTAGATACCCTCTAATTTTTTTGACATAGATAAGTGAGTGCTTCCAGCATTGCATCCATTTGTTGAAACATGTCAACTGAGAATTCCTGGGCACTTGTTTTTCATAAATGCCTTCAGTGCATCTTGGAAATTTTCCTTCAACACCATTAATTCTCGATCATATGCTATGTTCTGAAATGGTTGAACTTCGATCAACTCTCTTTGGCACAGTGATTTTTCCACTGCTCCACATACTTTGATGCTTCCTCTATCATTCTGTATGTTGCCATAGAATCCTTTAATGTAGCTCAAGTCTTGATTTTTTTCAACTGTTTCACATTGAGAAATGTCAGGCATATTTCTCTTGGTGTTATAACTCCAAATCCTTGCACATTTCATTACTTTGTCTTCTTGAGCTGTCCTTTGGAATCTTCTGTTCAACTCTTTTATTTCATTATTTCTTTTATTCATTTATCTACTCTGCATCCTAGATTCCCTTCTGATATGCATTTTGGTCTTGTATTTATGTCCTGTCTTTTAGTGACCTTTCAGTTTCTTAATGCAAGATGTCTTTGATGTGATCCACACTTATCTGGTTTTCGGTCATTATTGTTCAATTCATCAAATCTATTCTTTAAATGGTCTCTAAATTCAAGTGGGGTATACTCAAGGTCACATTTGGGATCTAATGCACTGCTGTCAAGTTGGATCCAACTCATAGCCACCCCTCCTTGGATTTCCAAGGCAGTATCTCTACTGAAGTAGCTTGCCCAAACTTCTTTCCAAGGAGTGACTAGTGAGTTTGAACCACCAGCCATCTGGTTAGTAGTCAAATGCCTTAGGCACTACACCACCAGAGCTCCTACTTGTGCTCTAGTGGACTTTTTTTCAGCTTCAACTTGAACTTGCATATAAGCAATTGATTTTCTCTTCTCCAGTAAGCCCCTGACCATATTTTGACTGATGTTTATTGAGCTTCTCCATCATCTCTTTCACAGATGTAGTCTATTTGATTCCTGTCTGTTCCATCTGGTAAGTTCACATATATAATTACTGTATATGTTGTGAAAAAAGGTATCTGCAGTGAACAATTCATTGGTCTTATGAATTTTTATCATGTGATCTCCGGTGTTATATCTATTACCAAAGCCATATTTTTCAAAGAGTTATCTTTTTTCTTTGTTTCCAAATTTTGCCTTCTAATCACCAGTAATTATCAATGCATCTTTAATCCACATCTCATCAATTTCAGACTAAAGATTTTGGTAAAAATCTTCAATTTCTTTATCATCTTTGGCATTATTGATTGGTGCACAGATTTGAATAGTCATATTAACTGGTCTTCTTTGATGCAGCATGGTCACTATCTTATTATAGACAACATTGTACTTCAGGATATGTCTTGAAATGTTCTTTTTGAAGATGAATGTGACACCATGCATCTTCAATTTGTCATTCCCAACATAGTAGACAATATGTTTGTTTGATTCAAATGCCAATACTAGTCCATTTTAGCTCACCAATGCCTAGGATATTGATCTTTATGTGTTTCATTTCATTTTTAATAACTTATGTTTTTCCTAGATTCATAGTTTGCACATTCCTCATTCCAATTATTAGTGGATATTTCCAGCTATTTCTTCCCCATCTGCTTTGTGCCACACCAGTCATGAAGTTACTAAAGAATTTATTCCATCCATGTCATTAAGGGCAACTCTACTTTTGTGATGGCAAATCTTCTATATTTGTATGCTGAATATCTTTCAACCTGATGAGCTCATATTTGAGTACTATGTCAGACAATATAAGATATAATTAAGCAGCTTGGATGGGAAAATCTATTTCCATAGTGATACTGCCTTGGAAACCCAAGGAGGGGTCGCTATGAGTCAGGTCTGACTGGACAGCACATAACAACAACAAGCAGCTTGGAGGCTGTTTTTTGCTTGGTTGTGGCTCTATATTGACAGGTGACAGAGGTAAGTGGGCCTGGAACTGGAAGCTAGTTTTCATTTAGAGATGGCTCTATATTAAGGCTGGGGCCTGGGGTAGGCAGGTTGGGGCTTGGAGGCTGCTTTTTGCTTGGTTCTGGCTCTATATTAAGACCAGGGCCTCAGGTAGGTAGGCCCAGAGCTTAAAGTCTGCTTTTAACTTGGTTGTGGCTCTATATTAAGGCAGGGACCTGAGGTAGGCAGGTCCAGAGCTGGGGGGCTGCTTTTGACTTGGGTGTGACTCTATATCAATGCCGGGACTTCAGGTGGCAGGCCGGAGGCTAGGAGGCTGCTTTGTTCTTGGCTGTGGCTCTTTATTAAGGCAAGGGTCTGAGGTAGGCAGCCCCAGGGCTTGGAGGCTGCTTTTTACTTGGGTGTGGCTCTATATTGAGACGGGGCCTGAGATAGGCAGTTGTAGAAAGATTAGGAACAATTAAGAGAGACAAACTTGTCTATCAGTTTGTAGTACTCTGGTGGCTTTTGTATTGCTGTGAGGCTGGAAGCCATGCCACTGTGTTGCAAAATGCCAATAGGGTTACCCAGGGTGGAGAGATTTCAGTGGAGCTTCCGGGCTTAGACAGACTCAGAAGAAGGAAGAGGCCTTCCACTTCTCAAAGAATTGGCTAGTGAAAACCTTATGAATACCAGTGAAACACTGTCTGATATATTACAGGAAAACTTTATGAACAGCTGTGAAACATTGTCTGACATAGTGCAGGAAGATGAGCCCATCAGTCAGAAGGCCTCAAAATTTGATTGGGGTAGAACTGACTCCTCAGAGTAGAGACAACCTTAACAATATGGATAAAGTAAAACTTTCAGGACCTCCATTGGCTGATTTGACACAACTCAAAATGAGCAAAAACAGATGCAAACATCCATTAATAATTGGAACATGGAATATATGAAGTATAAATCTAGGAAACGTGGAAGTTGCCAAAAATGCAATGGAATGCATAAAGATCAATATCTTAGCATTAGTAAGCTGAAATGGAGTGGTTTTGGCCAATTTGAATCAGACAACCATATGATCTACTCTGCCAAGAAAGAGAAATTGAGGAGGAATGGGGTGACAGTCATTGTCACAAAGACTGTTTCAAGATCTGTCTTGAAGTACAATGTTGTCAGTGCTAGGATAATATCCATATGCCTACAAGGAAGGCCAGTTAATTACTATTGTCCAAACTTATGTACCAACCACCAAAGCTACAGATGAGGATATTGAAGATTTCTACCAACTTCTGCAGTCTGAAATTCATTGAACATCTTGATGTAATCAAGATGTGTTGATTATCACTGGTGAATGGAATACAAAAGTTGGAAACAAGGAAGAGTCACCGGTAGTAGGAAAATATGGCCTTGGAGATCGCATGACAGAATTTTGCAAGACCAATGACTTATTCATTGCAGATACCTTTTTTTCAACAACACAGATGGTGGTTATGCACAGAGACTTGCCAGATGTAACACACAAGAATCAGAGTGACTACATCTGTGGCAAGAGACAATGGGAAAGTTCAATATCTTCAGCCAAAACAAGGCTAGGAGCTCATTATGGCACAGACCATCAACTGCTCATATGCACATCAACTTGATGAAGAAAGTTAAAACAAGTCCATGAGAGTGACAATATGACATTGATAATACCCTTTCTGATTAGAGAAACCATCTAAAGACTAGATTTGATGCATTGAACACCAGTGACCAAAAACCAGAGGAATTGGGGGAGGACATCAAGAACATCATCCATGAAGAAAGCAAGAGGTCATTAAAAAGATGAAAAAGGAAGAAAAGATGAAACTTGATGTCAGAAGAGACTCTGAAACTTGCCCTTGAATGGAGAGTAGCTAAAGCAAATGGAAGAAATGACAAGATAAAAGAGCTGAACAGAAGATTTCAAGGAACAGCTCAAGCAGACAAAGCCAATTACTATAAGGAAATATGCAAAGATCTGGAGTTAGAGAACCAAAAGTTGAAGAACATGCTTAGCATTTCTCAAGCTGAAAGAACTGAGGAAAAAAATTTAAGCCTTGAGTTGCGATATTGAAAGATTCTATGGGCAAAATGTGGAATGATGCAGGAGGCATCAAAGGAAAATGGAATACATAGAGTCACTGTACCAAAAAGAATCAGTTGATGTTCATCCATTCAGGAGGTGGCATATGATTAAGAACAAATGGTACCAAAGGAAGAAGTCAAATATGCACTGAAGGAATTAGAGAACAAGGCTCTGCAAATTGATGGAATACCCATTGAGATGTTTCAACAAATGGATGCTGTAATGGAAGAACTCACTTGGTTATTCCAAGAGAGTTGGAAGACAGCTACCCAGCCAACTAACTGGAAGAGATACACACTTATGCCCATTGCAAAAAAGGTGATCCCACAGAATGTGGAAATACCAAACAATATCATTAATATCACATACAAGTAAAATCTTACTGAAGATAATTCAAAAGTGATTGTAGCAGCATATTGGCAGAGCTTCCAGACATGCAAGCTGGATTCAGAAGAGGCCATGGAACTTGGGATATCATTGCTGATGTCAGATGGAGCTTAGCTGAAAGCAAAGAATACCAGAAAGATGTTTATTTATGTTTTATTGACTATGCCAGTTCATTTGATTGTGTAGATCATGACAAATTATGGATAACATTGAGAAGAATGGGAATTACACTTGATTGTACTCATGAGGAGCCCATATATAGATCAGGATGCTGTTGTTTGAACAGAACAAAGAGATACTGCATGGTTCAAAATCAAGAAGGGAGTGCTTCAAGGTTGTATCCTTTCACCATACTTCAACGTGTATGCTGAGCAAGTCATCTGTGAAACAGGATTATATGAAGAAGAACATGGCATCATGATTGGAGGAAGACTCATTAACAACCTGCAATACACAGATGACACAACTTTGCTTGCTGAAAGTGAGGACTTGCTGATGAAGATTAAAGACTACAGTCTGCAGTATGGATTACTCCTCAGTATAAAGAAAAAAAAAAAAAATCTTCACAACTGGTCCAATAAACAGCTTCATGGTAGATGGAGAAAAGATTGAAATTGTCAAGGATTTCATAGTGCTTGGTTCTACACTCAACACCAATGGAAGCAGCAGTCAAGACATCAGACGATGTATTACATTGGGCAAATCTGCTGCAAAGTACCTCTTTCAAGCGATGTGGAACAAGGATGTTTCCTTGAAGACTAAGGTGTGCCTGACCCATTTTCAATCTCCTTTTATGCATGTGAGAGCTTGACAATGAATAAGGAAAACCAAAGAAAAGTTGATGCTTTTGAGTGTGGTGTTGGAGAAGAATGCTAAGAGTACCATGGTTTGCTACGAGGACTAACAAATACGTCCTGGAGGAAGTACAGCCACCGTGCTCCTTGGAAGCCAGAATCACCAGACTTCATCTCACCTACTTTGGTCATGTTGTCAGAGGAACCATTTTCTGGAGAAAGATGTCATGCTTGGTAAAGTGGAGGGTTAATGAAGAAGGGAAATTTCCTCAACGAGATGGATAGATATAGTGGCTGCAATTATGGGCTCCAGTATAGCAAGGATCATGATACTGGCACCAGGATTGGACAGTGTTTCATTCGTGCATAGGGTTGCTATGAGTCGGAGATGACTCAACAACACCTAACAACAACAATAACAAAGTATCAGACAATATTGTGTTGTTCTTCTTAAGGTTTTCACTTGCCAATTTTTTTAAGAAGTCTAAGATCATGTCCTTCTTCCCAGTCTGGGAGTTCCACTGAAACCTTTCCAATGTGCTTTATAAATATTGGTGGCATAGCTTCCAGCATGATAGCAATATGCATGCCTCCACATTATGACAAAGTGATAAATGAGTAGTGGTCAATAACTTTAAGACATAAGACTTGGGACCATAGTCGTGGGGGATATCAAGCTCATTAAAAAAAAAAAAAGATAAGACTTGCTAGAAGTATGATTAAAATCACAGTTGTATATCTGTTTCAAAATTCCATAACTTTTGCTATAGAGTTCCACAGTATTTGCTAGATATATTTAGACTTTAAACCAAGGAAAACTGAATTTAATTTTTATACTTGGACTTCTGTAACCAAAACAATGTGACCTGCACTCTAAACACATATTTGCATGTAGGAAACACACAATGTAGTCTTAAATTTTCCTGGGTCTTAAAATAGGTATTTCTTATTTTAAAATTTGTTTGCAACTTTATACATTTGCAAGCAGCTGTTAATTTTCTTTCAGTAAGAAAGTCAGGGAATCAGGCAGCATACTCATATTGGGTGGTCGGAGGAAAGGTTAATAAAGGGATTGTTTATAAATTGAGGACTTGGCATAGAAAAACAACCATCTGCCAATAGGCCACCATCAGCATAGCTGAACCTGAAGAGGCTGGATTTGGTAGAAGTGAACAGTTACTGTATCTTGCAAAAAGATGATACAGGGAGAAATGTACATTCTAGGAAGTGAGATCCTACTTAGAATGCAACTAATCAAAATCTCTCAAGGAAGGAAATAAATACCTTAAACCCATAAACTCTCCTTCTTGTTTTCCTCTCCAGATGTCCTTTCAGGACACTCTTTACCCACTGGCTGAAGTCAATTGGAAAATGTCATTGACTATACATATATATATATATATATATATATATATAT
>NW_006922346.1:258432-263531 GCF_000298275.1 Orycteropus afer afer
AACCCGACTCATAGCGACCCCTCCTTGGGTTTCCAAGGCAGTATCACTACGGAAGTAGGATTGCCCAACCTTCCTTCCGAGGAGTAGCTGGTGGGTTTGAACCGCCAGCCGTCTGGTTAGCAGGCAAGTGTCTTAGCCACTATGCTACCAGAGCTCCCCCTTTATTTTGCTTAGTAGTTTATTATTAAATTTCTATAATAAATATTAATGAGTTTGGTGGTGCAGTATCTAAAGCATTTGACTCTTAATCAGAAGGTTAGTGGTTCAAACCTACCAGCCACTCAGCAGAAGGAAGGTGGGGCAATCTACTTCTATAAAGATTTACCACCTCAGAAACCCAGTGGGAGTCACTGTGAGTCAGAATCAACTAGAAGACAGTGGTTTTTGGTTTAGTATAATAAATATTATACCAAAACCAACCCACTGCCATCAAGTAGATTCTGACTCATAGTGACTCCCATTGGGTTTCCGAGGTGGTAAATCTTTACAAAAGTAGATTGCCCAATCTTGCTTCCACGGAGTGGCTTGTAGGTTTGAACCATCAAACTTCTGCTTAGCAATCAGATGTCATAGGCACTGTGCTACCAGAGCTTTTTAGTAAATATTATAGTGCACTAAAATGATTTATATTAAAAGTATTATTTTTTGAAATGTTTTGAAATTTAAGCAAATTCTATTTTTCATGAGAGATTTCCACAGACAATTTTAATCTGAAGGCAATGTAAGCACAAATGAAAAAAAGAGAAAAATGTTGGCAAGTAATATTCACTGTTAAGATTTTGCAAAGAAATGTGTCAGTCTTTTAACTATTTTTATACAAATATTATGAGAAAAAGTCTACTATTTGAAAGGTAAAATTAAATTAAATAAAATGTCATTAAATTTTATAAAAAGAAATAGATACTTTTTATAATAAATGTTATTCACACATAAAAGTCCAGTAGAAGACTGGGAAACAATCAATTTTGAATATCAGATGTCTTGGAGATAAAAGACTGGATATTGGTTTAGAATTGCTGACTTTTCAAAGTGTAAGAAGGCTATAGATGTTAAAATATCTATAAAAGTAATATGAAATATCCAGTTTATCTAGTACATCATCTAGTATATTTTGCTAATAGTGACATTGGTTCTAATAATGGTGTAAGTAAAATGATTTTTAGTTACTGAAAGACTAGATTATAAACACTAACTTATAAATTCTTGGTGGGTAAATTTCCTTTGGCTCCTACCTCCAACTCATTTTATATACCCACAGCCCATTCCATTTATAGCCAAGCTGTTCTAAAATAATGACACCACCTGGAACCTTGAGTGAGAGCATTTCTTCCTCATAATTTGTCTTTTCTAAAAGGCTTTCCTCATAATTGTTTATAAAATTTTTCTTGTTCACACCTCATAAAAAACCTCAGTAGAGATTTTCTTTCTCACAAGTATTGACATTCTCTTTAAAATCCATCCATCTTTCTTTACCTTCTAACTGCTGCTCAGTTACCTTGAGAAAATATCCCTATTCCTTTTCTTATCACATTTAAAAGTTAAAATTAAAAGACCTAATTATAATTCACAGATATAAGTAAAGCTAGTAATAAACTAAAAAAAAAAAAAAAAAAACTTCTTGGAATCAGTTTCCTCTCACAATGATTCCTTGTTTCACAGAACTGTGCTCCACAGGATTTTCAATGGCTGTTTTTCGGAAGGAGATCACCAGGCCTTTCTTCCAAGGCACCTCTGGGCAGCCTTACATTGAGACATACAAACAGAACAGTGTGCCAGTTCTTTATTCCACTTCATAATCCCTTCAAAGAGTTCATTGGCTTCATAATTATATTCCAATTAAGCATGACTTTCTCCAACTAACGGCTTTCCAGATAAACTTTTCAAACAGTTTCTTATTTCTAGGAATATAGCATTTTATTCTCAGAATTAGATTACAAATAATTTATTGATAACCCTACCATTTTAGTAAGCAGCTCTCAGTAGCTAACTGGAAGGATGGCAGTCCAAACTGTTCCAGCAGCTCTGCAGGAGAAAGAGTTGGAGATCTACTTCTGTAAATATTACAGCCTAGAAAACCATCTGGAGTAGTTCACTCTGTCACATGAGGTCACTGTAAGTTGATACTCAACAACAACAGCAGCATTTTAGTAATACTTAACTGGAGGTGTTGTCTTCCTCACTTTTAATTTACAAGTAAAATATATCAGCACAATTTATGCTGAATAGACTTAATTATGTTAGCTTAGACTTCTAACTTCCATTACTTATAACATTGACTCTCAGAAAATATGATATATGCCATAATAATCATTTAAAAAAATACTGTGTATGTTGCTATGGGAAGGGGATATGAAGGATAACATAAACAAGAAGGGTGAAAGAATTAATTGAGGAAACATTGAAGATTATGATTTTCATGTTAATACAGTTGTAAAAATCAATTTTTTTTTGCATAGAAAAGTGAGTAACAGAGCTAGAAATTCTGCAGACAACAGAAAATTGGCATCTTAATAATTGAAGTAGAATAACTTACTGGAAAACATTGTCAGAGAATCTATAATAATTAAAGCAGACTTATTAAAAAAAAAAAATCCATGCTTTTAGCCTAGTAACTGAATTACACTAATCACACTATTCTCAGTCACTTGGAACCTAAGCTTGAAATCACTGTTGATGTTGTATTGACTGCTTAGTATCCAAGTATTACTTCTATATCTGTAACATTTTTCTAATCAGTTTATAATTTCTAGTCTGTTTTCCTTTAAATTGTCCCTGCCCTAGTTCAAATTTCAGTACATTAGCTGGATGGTTAAAGGAGATTCCTAGCTGATTTCTCTGTTCCAGGTCTTTATTATCTTCCTTCCTTTATACACATGTTTTCTGGATAATCCTTCTAAAGTATTCCTTACATCATGCCATTATTTCATTTTATCTTGGGTTCCCCTTATGTAGGCAACTGTATAAATTATTACCGAAACTAGAAGACATTTGAGAGTAAAGGAGACACAATTAACATTTACTTTCAGGCAAGTATTGTCCAGGACCATTCTAGGCACATAGTGAAGTATGGTAATTCCACACATTGCCCACAAATCTTCAGTGATCTCACCCAAATTATTTTTCAATACAAATTTTCCATTAAGTTTTTTCAAAGTGAATTTATGTCTTGACTACTAATCTCACTGGAACTTTGGTGGCCTAGTGCCTAAGGCATTTGACTGCTAACTAGAAGTCTGGTGGTTCAAACCCACCAGCCACTCCTGGGAAGGAAGATGGGGCAATCTACTTCCATAGTGATACCGCCTTGTAAATCCAAGGAGGGTACGCTATGAGTTGAATCTGACTCCATGACAGTGAGTTTGGTTTGGTTTTTTGGTTTACTAATCTCACATTGGGAGCTCTGGTGGCATAGTGTCTAAGGCTTTTGACTGCTAACCATAAGTCTGGTGGTTCAAACCCACCAGCCACTCCTCTAAAGGAAGAATAGGCAATCTACTTTCCTGGAGATATAGCATTGTAAACCCAAGGAAGGGTCACTGTAAGTCCAATTGACTGGATGGCAGTGAGTTTTGTAATCTCACATCAGTAAAATCTTAAGTGTTAGCTTTCAGTTTTTTGAAGATAAAGTTAAACCATATATATAAATACATGGAACGTATGGCTCACTAATGTAGTCTTAGTGTCTATCTGATTGAACAAATGTCATCAGAATATACATATATAGAGAGAATATTATCTCTAAACACAAGCAATAACAATAAATAAATATCTTTTAGGTAGTTTTGTTCCCTCTGGCACTATTAAACAATAATTTTTAAAAAAATATTTTGTTTGAGATTGTTTGAGTAACTGAGTATTTTACAATCAAAGTCAATGGAAGCAACAGTCAGGACATTAAACAATGTATGTTGTTGTTGTTATGTGCTGTGGAGTCAGACCTGACCCATAGCAACCCCTCCTTGGGTTTCTGAGGTAGTGTCACTATGGAAGTAGATTGCCCCATCTTCTTTCAGAGGAGTGGTTGGTGGGTTTGAACCACCAGCCTTCTGATTAGCAGTCAAGTACCTTAGGCACACTATCAGAGCTCCATAGCACTGGGCAAATCGGCAGGAGAAGATCTCTTTCAAGTGCTGAAGAGCAAAGATGTCTCCTTGAGGACTAAGGTGAGCCTCACAAAGGCCATGATATTTTCAATCTCTTCATATGCATGTAGAGCTGGACAATGAATGAGGAATACCGACGAAAAATTGACCGTTTTAAGTTGTGGTGCTGGCAAAGAATACTGAAAGTGCCATGGGCTGCTAAAAGAACTAACAAACCTGTTCTAAAGGAAGTGCAGCCAGAATGCTCCTTGGAAGCGAGAATGGCCAGACTTCGTCCTCACCTGCTTTGGTCATGTTGTCAGAAGGGACCATTTCCTGGAGTAGGATGTCATGTTTGGTAAGGTGGAGGGTCAATGAAGGAGGGGAAGGACCTCAAAGAGATGGAATGACACAGGAGCTACGGTGATGGCCGCAGGTATAGCAGGGATCGTGAAGCTAGCTCAGGACCAGGCAGTGTTTCGTTCCGCTGTCCATAGGGTTGCTATGAGTCAGATACAACTCTAAGGCATCAAACAACAACTGAGTATTTTCATGATTTACTTTTACTCTTTAATAATGATAAATAAAAATGTGAATCAATAAAAAAATAAATTTTGGGGTGGAGGCACACATAATCCATTGGGACTATTTTTTTGGTTAAAATTTTGTAATGTACACAGACAAACAATATATTTAGCAGTGTTATATGCACATGTAAAAAATGTACTCTTTCATTAAATTGAGTATGTTATCAAGTTTTTCTAAAGAATTTTGAATTTAGGGTTGTTGAAGACTTACCTTGAAATTAGCCTTCGAGTTTTCATGTGACCATTCTTGAATGAGTACAGACATGTTAAATTATATCTTGATAAGAAGTAAAAAGAGAGTCCTTGTTGGTAGGAATATCTCTGGCATATGACAGAAGGTTAGTCTTCTACTTTTCCTATAATCAATTCATTGTTTCACAAATAGATTTATTGAAAAATATCACCAATGAAAAAAGGTTTTTTTTTTTTT
>NW_006922346.1:264547-266040 GCF_000298275.1 Orycteropus afer afer
ACAGGCATATGAGTTGAACATTTACCTCAAGTAGGTACACTCTTTGGAGAGAACAATCATGGGAGAAAGAAGGGCTTCTTATGCACAGGGAGACAGCTCAGGGGGCAGGTGTGTACGGAGGGATGGACACTGGGAAGAGGTAACTATGGGGAGAAAGTAGGAGGGCAGCTGTTGCATTGTGGTAAACTGTGGTCAATGACATGAGACAGTATATGTGAACTGCTGTATGGAAAGTGAATTTGCTCTGTAAATCTTCAACCAAATCACAATATAAATAAATAAATAAATAGTAGTTCCATGTGAAATATTTTGTTATATATATATTTATTTATACTATTATTATTCCTGTGACAATGGAAGAAGCTCTGGAAGTGTAGTGGGTAAGGCATTTAGCTGCTAACCAGAAGGTCGGTGTTCAAACCCATCAGCTGCTCTATAGGAAGATGAGGATATCTACTTCCCTAAAGATTTACAGCCTTGGAAACCCAATAGGCTCACTCTGAGTTGGAATAGACTCAATGGGAGTGGGTATTCCTGTGACTGAGATTTTAAAACACTATAAGATTCTTCACAGTGTAGAGTCAAGTCAATGCTGTATCCAATTGTTTAAAAACATTATTTGTTTAAAACTTATCTTAGAAGCTAAGTTATCTTATCCCATTACTCTGCAATACTGCTGCTGTTCTTGTTACCTGCTGTTCTTGTTACATGCTGTGAGTCTCTGATTCATAGTGACCCAATGTACAACAGAACAAAACACAAACTTGTCCTCCACTATCATCACAATCCTTGCTATGCTTCAGCCCCTCATTGTAGCCACTGTGTGAATATGTCTTGTTAAGGTTCTTCCCCTTTTTTACTGACCCTCTGTTTTACCAAGCATGATATCCTTCTCCAGGATATCATCCCTTCTGACAACATGACCAAAGTAAATGAGATGAAGTCTGGCCATTCTTGCTTCAAGGAGCATTCTGACTACACTTCTTCTAGACATATTTGTTTCTTCTTTTGGCAGTCCATGGTGCTTTCAATATTCTTTGCCAACACCACATTTCAAAGGCATAAACTCTTCTTTGGTCTTCCTTACACATTGTCCAGCTTTCACACGAATATGAAGCTATTGAAAATATCATGGCTTGGATCAGACACTCTTTAGTCTTCAAAGTGACATCTTTGCTCTTTAATACTTTAAAGAGATCTTTCAAAGCAGCTTTTTCCAGTGGAAATATGAAATCTGTTTTTTTGTTTGTTTGTTTTATTTATTTCATTGTAGTGAAAAAATAGACAAAAAGACATGTTCCAGCCTAGCAACTTCCCCATTTACACTTCAGGTACATTGGTGGCTTTTTTCATCATCATGCCACTGTTACTGCTATTCTTTTCCAAAATATTCCAGCACCATTAACATAAACTCAATGGTCCTCAAACAAAAGCTGCTTCACCATTCCCCCTCAGTTTTATCCCCGCTAACCACTAATAATCTCTGGTTTATA
>NW_006922346.1:266140-277237 GCF_000298275.1 Orycteropus afer afer
ATGTGTGTGTGTGTGTGTGTGTGTGAATTTAGCCTCTCCTCCCTTAACACCCCTGGTAACCAACAAAGAAAGTTTCCTTCCATGTATAAGCTTTTCCTTGACTTTTTACGAAAGTGGACTAATACAATATTCGTCCTCCTGTGATGGACTTATTTCACTCAGCATAATGTCCTCCAAATTCATCCATGCTATGCAGTGCTTTTCAGATTCTACATTATTCTCTTCTAGAGTTTCATGGTATTCCACTTTGTCTATGTACCAGTTTGTTTCTCCATTCCTTGGTTGATGGACACTCATGCCATTTCCATCTCTTTGCTATTGTGAAGTGCTGTGATGAACATGGAAGTGCATATCTGTTCTTATTCTGGCTCTCACTTTAAGAATTAGTGCCCTGTATATATGTACACCTCATAATGGGATTGCTGGATCAAATAATATTTTTATCTCCAACTTTTTTAAGGAATCTCCGTAACGATTTCCACAGTGGTTTTATAATTTTACAGTCCCACCAGCAGTATATGAGCATCCCAAGCTCTTCACATCCTCACCATCATTTGTTATTTTCTGTCTTGTTGAACTTTGCTATTAATGTTGGTGTGAGATGGTATGTCATAGTTGCTTTGATTTGCATCCCTCTAATGGCTAATGATCACAAACATTTTTTCATGTGTTTGTTGACTGCCTGAATATCTTTTTTGGTGAAGTGTCTGCTAATATCTTCTTCCTATTTTTAAATTGGACTGTTTGTATTTTTGATGTTGAGGTGTTGGAATTTTCTATACATTTTAGAGATATTTGTCTGACATGTCATTGCTGAAAATGTTTTTCATTCTGTAGCTTACCTTTTTATGCTTTTGGAGAAGTCTTTTGATGCACATAAGAATTTAATTTTTAGAAGGTCCCAAACATGTAGTTTATCTTCTATTGCTTGTGCAATTTGGGTTATGCTTGACAGTCTATTTATGCCATAATTTAGGGCCCCAAACATTCTGCCTATTGTTTCTTTGATGAACATTATAGTTTTAGGTTTCACATTTAAATCTTTGATCCATTTGGAGTTAATTTTTGTGTATGGTGTGAGATATAGATCTTGTTTAATTTTTCTGTAAATGGATAGCCAGTTTTGCCAACACCATTTGTGAAAGAGACAACCTCTTCCTCATTTAATGGATTTTGGCCCTTTGTCAAAGATCAGCTGTCCACAGTTGGATGGATTGATTTCTGGGTTTCTCAATTCTACTCCACTGGTTTATGTGTCTGTCTGTTTTGAAAAGTGTGGCTGTTTTGAGATTTGATAGTGTGAGACCTCCGACTTTTGTTCTTCTTGTACAGTAGTGTTTTGCTTATCTGAAGACACTTTTCTTTGCATATAAAATTAGTGCTTGGTTTTCCATGCCTTTAAAGCATGTTGATGGAATCTGGATTGGAGTTGCATTGAATGTATTGTTTGCTTTGGGTAGTATTGACATTTTAATAATGTTTAATCTTCCTATCCATGAGGATGTTATTCTTGAAGCATGTTTTGTAGTTTTCTACCTATAAGTCTTTTGTGTTCCTGATAAGATTTATTGCCAAGGATCTTATCTTGTTGGTAGCTATTGTAAATGGTATTGGTTTCCTTATTTCCTTTTCAAAAACCGCTTTGTTGGAGCAGAGGATTTCAACTGATTTTTGTATGTTGATCTTGTATGCTGCCAGTATGTGAAATCTTTCAATAAGTTCCAGTTCCTTTCTTGCTGAGTCTCTTGGGTTTTCTATATATAGGATCATATCATCTACAGATAGGGATAGTTTCCCATCTTCCTTAACATTTTGGCTGCCTTTGAATTCCCTTTCTTAGGAGCTCTGGTGGCATAGTGCCTAAGGCACTTGACTACTAACCAGAAGGTTGGAGGTTCAAACCCACCAGCCACTCCTCAGAAGGACTTCCGTAGTAATGTCACCTTGGAAACCCAAGGAGGGGTTGATATGAGTTGGATCCAATTCCATAGCAGTGGTTGTGGGTTTTTATTTTTTATTTTTTTAGTTACCTTATTGCTCTGGGTCAGACACCCAACACAACATTGAATAGAAGTGGAAATACAAGGCATCCTTGTCTCATTCATGTTCTGCAGGGGAACAGTTTCAGTCTCTCTCCATTGAGAATAATTTTGGCTTGGTTTTGGTATGAGGGTTATGCTTGCTTCATAAAATGAATTTGGGAAGATTCATTTTTTTTTTTATGTGCTCTGCAGTAGTTTGAGTAGGATTGGTGTCAGCTCTTTTCTGAATGACTGGTAGAATTCTCCAGTGAAACTATCTGGGCCAGGACTTTTTGTTGGTAATTTTATTTATTTATTTTTTTATGACCTGTTCAATTTCTTCTTCTGTTATGGGTCTGTTTAAATTTTCTACCTCAGTCTGTGTTTAGGCAAGTAATGTGTTTCTCAAATCCGTCCATTTTGTCTAGGCTTTCAAATTTGTTGGAGTACAATTCTTCATTGTATCTTATTATTCTTTTTATTTATGATAGTTCTATTATGACATCGGCCATTTCATTTCTTATTCATATTATTTGCATCTTCTCCTCTTTTCCTTTGCTAAGTTTGCTGTGGTTTTTAAATTTTATTAATATTTTTCAAAGAACCAAGTTCTAGTTGTCCTGATTTTTTCTATTGTCTTTCTAGTTTGTTTCATTTATTTCTTCTTAAATCTTTATTACTTCTTTTCTTCTGGAGAGTGTAGACTTTTTATGCTACTCTTTTTCTAATTGTTGGAGATGTTGGTTTAAGGTGTTGATATCGACTCTTCTTTTTTTATATATGTATCTATTCCTATAAATTTTCATCTGATCACTGCTTTTGCTATGTCCAAAAGATTTTGGTCAGTTATATTTTCATTCTCATTTGGTTCAAAGACATTTTTTAATTTCATTTTTTATTTCTTCTATGACCCAGTCCTTTTTGAGGAGGGTGTTATTTGGTTTCCATGCATTTGCTGTTTTTCCAATGGTCTTCCTAGGGTTGATTTAGAATTTTATGGCATTGTGATCTGAGAAGATGCTTTGCAGTATTTCATTGTTTATTAATTTACTGAGGTTTGTTTTGTGGCCCTATGTATGGTCTATCCTGGAGAATGTTCCATATGTGCTGGAAGAGAATGTACATTTTGCTGTTTTGGGGGAAGTGCTACGTAGAGATCTGTCAGGTCAAGTTTGTTCATTGTAATGCTTAGATCTACTGTATCTTTGTTGAGTTTCTTTCCAGTTCTTTTATATTTTATTGAAAGTAGTATATTAAAGTCTCCTACAAATACTGTGGAGTCATCTATTTGTCTTTTCAATTCTGCTAAAGTCTTCTTTATGTATTTTGAAGCTCTTTCATTGGATACATAGATATTTATTATGGTTATGTCCTCTTGTTAAATGTATCCTTTAATCATAGAATGTCCTTCCTTGTCTCTTATGATCATTTTTGTCTTAAAGTCTATTTTATCAGTGATTAATATTGCCACTCCTGCCCTTTCTTGATTGCCATTTGCTTGGTGTATTTTTTCCAAAACTTTAATTTTTGATCTATTTTTGTCTCTGTGTCTAAGGTGAATCTCTTGTAGACAGCATATTAATAGGCTATGTTTTCTTATCCACTTTACAGCTCTCCATCTCTTGAGTAGTGCATTTAATCCATTTGCATTCAATACAATTATTGACAGGTATGAATTTTTTACTTCATTTTCTTATGTGCTGTTTTGTGGTGGTGTTGATTTCTTTGTTCAATTTAATTTCTGGGCTGAGTTTATTTTGTTTATGAGTCATGTTACCATCTCTTTTGTTGCTAGTGTTTTAATATTTGCTAAATATTTGTGCTTGTCCTCTTTTATTTTTGATCTGAAGGTTTCTTATTTACTTATTTATTTTTTTGAGGTCACAATGTAATTTATTGAGAGCTCTGGTAGCATAATGCCTAAGGCACTTGACTGGTAACCAGAAGGCTGGCGATTCAAACCCACCAGCCACTCCTCAGACGGAAGATGGGGCAATCTATTTCTGTAGTGATGCTGCCTCGGAAACCCAAGGAGGGATAGCTATGAGTTGGGGCCAACTCAATGGCACATAACAACAACAACAACATGTAATTTATGTTTCCCAAGACTAAAACTATCTGTTCCATTTTGCAATTATCTTGACTTCCTCACCATTTAGAACTTCTGTAACTACATTATTAACTCCCCCTTTTGCGTTTGTAGTTGTCCTCATTTACCAATTGATGTCTCTGGTGCCCTGTTTAGAGTCTTGTAAGCTTATATTACTTTGGATACTTCTATAACTGGTTTAGTTTCTGGGTTTGTTATCATGTGTGTTAATCATTGGTTGTTGTTTACTGTTATTGGTTATCTGTCTGAAGCACTCACTTTAGCATCATTTGTAAAGTTTATTTGGTTTTAACAAATTCCCTTAATTTCTGCTTATCTGGAAATTTCCTAATTTCACCCTCATATTTGATAGACAATTTTGCTAGGTATATAATTATGCTTGGTTGGAGGTTTTTTTTTTTTTTTTTTGAGGTATATATATATGATCCCATTACCTTTTCACTTGCGCAGTTTCTGCTGAGAAATCAGAGCCTAGTCGTATGGTTACTCTTTGTAGGTAACTTCATTTTTTCCATGCTGCTTTCAGGGTTCTTTCTTTGTTTTTGTTGAGTTTAATGATGATATGTCTTGGTGTTTTTCTGTTGGGATCTATCTTGTTTGGGGTTTGTTGAGCTTCTTGAATGGATATAGTGTCATCTTTCTTCATATTAGGGAAATTCTATGCCAACAAATCTTTGAGAATTTTCTCTGTGGTTTTATCTGTCTCTTCCTGTTTTGGAATTTCAATTACAAATGGAAGTCATTCCTCTTGATGGTATCCCACATGAATATTAGGGTTTCTTCATTACGTTTCTTAACAAAGAAGTATTGAAGTATTTGCCTTTATTTCACTAATTCTGTCTTCTACTGATTGGATTCTACTCCTTTTCCTGTTCAATGTGTTGTCTATTTCTGAAAAATCATGGTATTGATCTGGATTTCTGTTTGTTGTTTTTGTATCATTTCTAATATTTTGATTGTTTTGTCAATTTGCTCTTACATTATTTTCCTAAATTGTTACAGAGTTTTGTCTGTGTTTTCCTTGACTTATTTCTTAATCCATTTAACAACCACAACAATAATAACAAAAACTCACTGCTATGGAGTTAGTTCCCACTCATAGTGATCCTTCCTTGCATTTCTGAGGTGATATCTCTACAGAAGTAGATTTCTCAATCTTCCTCCTGAGAAGTGGCTGGGGGTTTTGAACCACCAGCCTCCTGGTTAGCCGTCAAATGTCTTAGGTACTATACCACCAGAGGTACCCAAATATTATTATTTTTTGTTGCTTAGCAGGGAGTGCCAATGCTGCTTCTTCCTCAAGGATGTTTTCTGGGTTTGTATCCTGGTCCCTTGTTTACACTATTGTATCTTGCTTTTTTGTGTGAACAGTGATGATCTACTGTCTCTGAAATATTGTGGTATTGTATTTATGTTTAATTTATGGCTGTGTGTTGGTGGGATTCAGGCAAGAATTTTTTTTTTTCTTTTAAAATATCTGAGCTGGGTAGTGTGTTTCTTTACTCGCTAACAATTAGCATTTTGGCACTAACTACCTGTCTCCTAGTGGTGTGGTAGAGAATGAGGGTGTGTGAATAGAACTGTATTAGCTGTTCATGAAGAGCAGCCAAGGGTGAGTTGAGCTGGTAGCGATCAACATCTATCTTTGATCATTTGGTGTAAAAGCAAGTAGTATCCCTCACTCAGCTGATAGGGCCATAGGAGGTGCAGGTCTGGCTGGGTTGTGTGGGAATGGTTGATGTCTCCCACTCAGTTGGACAATAATAATAATAATAATAAAAGACCTATCCACCACAGAAACAAAAACAAGAGAACAAAAAACTCAAATTGCATAAACAAAGAGGAGCAATCACAAAACAAACAAACAAAAAGAAATGCAATAAATAAAAAGAATAGTTTTCAAATTATATTAAAAAAAAAATAAAAGAAAGATCATGTGTAAAAGGGGAAAACAAAAAAGCCACAATATCTGGGGAGGGGGAAATGAGAGAAAAGAGCCAAAGTAGATGAAAAGGGAAAAATGCAAAAGGAAAACAGGTGATGAGAGAAAGAAGAAGGAAAATAGAAAAAGCAAAGAGGGGATTTAAAAAAAAAACGGGACCAGGGAAGGGAAAGTGGGAGGAAGGAAGAAGATATAAGAATATAAGAAGAATGCACACACACACACACACACACAAGGACATTTAGAAGCAATCAGCCATAGGACACAATGACCCTTGAGACCAGAAGAACTAAATGATGCCTGGCTACCAATGCCAACAACTCAGGAAAGGATTAAATCTGGAGATCCTGGATAGAGTGGGAGGGAAAATGTGGAACAAAACCCAAAAACTCAATAATGACCAGAATTACAGGTCAGATGAAATCTGGTGAGTCCCCCAATACTATGGCCCTAGAATACATTCTGTGTCTGGAATAAAACTCACCCTCAGGGGTGGACTGTCAGCCCAATAGTTAACAAGATGTACATGCAGACCACTCATCCCAGGATGACACACCCACACACTCAATGGTAATGCATCCTTAGAGCAAGAGGCCATGGGACACCAGAGGACCAACATTCAAACTAAGGAAATTCAGGACAAACAGGAGTGCATGAATGTGAGGGGCACAAGAGGGTGGGTTATAGGGTAAGGAGGGGAAGAGTCTAGGTTAGGGTTGTACATGGTAAATGGAGAATGAAACCAAATGTTACAGTGAATGTAAAACAGCCTCTTAAAATAAAAATTAAAAATAAATAAATAGCATTAAAAAAAAAAGAAAAAGAATAATTTGAAAACAATAAAAAAAAAAAAAAAATTCTGGGTGGTGGGCATATGGCACCCAGGCTCTGCAGGACACAGACTTGGATGGTCAAGAAGGTGGATGGAGGCAGGGGGTTGGCCACTACCCATTCACTAAGAGGGCACAGAGCAGAGGATTAAAATCAGGAATATTACACCTCTGGCATTTGATTACTAACCAAAAGGCTGGTGGTTCAAACTCACCAGCCACTCTTCTAAAGGAAGATTGAGCAATCTACTTCTATAGTGATACAACCTTGAAAATCCAAAGAGGGGTCACTATGAGTCAGAAACCACTGAGTGGCCATGAGGTTTTTTTTTTTTTTTTTTTCCCCCCTAGTCTTCAGTCTCCAGGACACATTCAAAACAGCTGTGCTGGCCACTTGCAAACACCTAAAATGACTACTCTGGTAGCATAGTGGCTAAGGCACTTGACTGCTAACCAGAAGGCTGGCGGTTCAAACCCACCAGCCACTCCTCGGAAGGAAGGTTGGGCAATCCTACTTCCGCAGTGATACTGCCTCAGAAACCCAAGGAGGGGTTGCTATGAGTCAGGGCTGACTCGATGGCACATAACAACAACAACAACAAAATGGCTACACCCTCGGTATAGCTTCCTGCAGTCCGGAGGTCCACCTGTACCCTTCCTCACTGTTCACCCTTCTGGTCATCAGGCACCAATGCAATCCTTGCCCATGCAGCTTTGGTGAGAAGAGTTAATTCTTATGTTGCTGTCAGGAAATATTCAAAATTGCCAAGCTGTCAGGAGCTGGTAGTCTGCAGCTCCATTTGTCCTCCTACACAGTGTGTCATTCAGGTTCTTCTATTAGTTGGTATTTAAAACACTTTTTTTTAATGAAGAAAATCATTAAAGTTTATTGAGAGGCATTATAGAGGACTTAATAAATGGAGAGAGATATAAAGTTCCTGGCTAGGAAGACACAGTAACTGAAAAAAGGTCAATTTTCCCCAAGTTGATCAACAGGTTCTATACAAATTCAAAAGAAAACACACAAATTGGGAGAAGATGTATACAACATATTTAACTGACAAAGGATTTGTGTCTAGAATAAATAATCATACAAATCCATGAAAAGCACACACAGTCTAATAGAAAAATAGGCAATGACATGAATAGTTATTCACAGAATAATAACTATAACACATAAAACAGTGTATAATTTATCTACTTCTTTATCTTTCCCTTCAAAGTTCAGGGTTCCAGGATCACCTTCTATATCAATTTCAATTTGTTTCTCATTGCTTTGTTGCAGAGGAACTTTGTAGCTTGTCTGCCTATTCCACCATCTTGCCAGGGGGTCCACTTGACATTTGATTTCTTGACTATTGCTTTCATGGTGTTGATTGAGGATCCAAGTAAAATGAAATCTTTGACAACTTCAATCTTTTCTCAATTTATTGAGGCTGCTTATTGGGCTAGTTGTGAGGATTTCTATTTTCTTTATGTTAAGTTGTAATCCTTATTGTAAACTGTAGTCTTTAAGCTTTGTCAGTAACCACTTCAAGTCATCTTCTTTCAGCAAACAAGGTTGTATCACCTGCATATCACAGGTTGTTAATGAGTCTTCCTCCAAATCTGATGCTGAATTCTTCTCATATAGTCCACCTTCTCAGATTATTTGCTCATCATATAGATTGAAAAAAACATGGTGAAAGGATACAACTCTGATGCACACCCTTCCTGATTTTAAACCATGCAGTATTCCCTTGTTCTGTTCAAATGAGACACTCCTGGTCTGTGTACAGGTTGCTCATGAGCACAATTAAGTGTTCTGGAATCCCCATTCTTTGCAATGTTAACCATAATATATCATGACTCACACAGTCAAATGCCTCTACATGTCAATAAAATACTAGTAAACATTTTTCTGTTATTCTTTGCTTTCAGCAAATGCAAATAGGGCAAGGAGGCCACACCTTCTAACCTCCTCTAATCCCACAAGAGGAAGACAGAATCACCATCAGTAGCCCAAGACCTATTTGTGCAAGACCAGACATGCTACCTCCCACCAGCCCTTTCACCAATCGATCCTCCCAAAGCACCCACCACCTCTCTCCTGGGTTCGATAATTCACTGCAGTGGCCACACAGAACTCACCGATTTTGGGGTTTATTAGAAAAGCATCAGGCTATAATTCAAGTTCAGGAAGAATGCTCAGTCTGTCTCCCAACCCGTCATCTCTCAGCCAATAATCTTTTAGAGTCTCTCTGCCAGCAGTGCATATTCCTTTGTGTCTCACTCAGCAATGTGTGTCTCTTGCGTATCTTACCCAGCAGCACATGTCTCAGGAGTGCATGTCTTTTTCTTCTTTAACCAGCAGTCAGAGAGAGCCTTCTGCCTCTAAGAGGCCTCCTTTTGAACCCAGTAGAGTGACCAAACCAACCAATCATAACATCAGAATTCTAAGCACCTGAGAGAGAGTGGGAACCTCCTAGAACATTGTTTTGTGCCACTCTCAACAGAAATACCCCAGGTGGACAACTTTAGCAATCAGTAGCTCCTCAGTTGCTCATGAAAAATTCCACCTCGGAGTTTACAAAGACTTAAGTCTAGGAAAGCCACAATAAGTAATTTACTACACCACAGCCAAGATCCATCTGACATCAGCAATAATATCCCTCATTTCACATCTTCTTCTGCATTTCTGGAAGTTCATTCTCAATATACTCCTGCAAGAGTTTTTGAGTTATATTCAGCAAATGTTATTTGCATGTGATATTAATGATATTGTTAGATAATTTCTACTTTCTCTCAGATGACTTTTCTTTGGTATGGGCACAAATATAGACCTTATTCAGTTAGTTGACCAGGTAGCTATCTTATTACAAATGCCAAGTTATTGATGTTTGCAATATTGATATCTTCCTTCTCATCTTATAGAATGTCAAAAAACCTCTTGGGTCAAACTCTATTCTTGAAACACTATCTTTATTTAATAAAGTAAAATTTAGCACAAAACCTTGAATTAATATCACAAAATATTACTACCTAATAGTAAGAATTCTGTATCATCATATTTATACCTTTTTGTAATCAGAATAGTAGGATGGAGGAATAGACAGACAAGCAACATAGACCCTCTTTGACGAAGAAAAGAAAAAACCAATTGACAGAGATATAGAAGATAATCCTGGAATCCTGAGCTTTGAAAGGAACTATACAAACATGGATTAGGCACCAAATAGTGGAAAAACCTGAACGAAAACAGTGAGCACAGAGAGTGTCGGAACTGCCAACTGTCAGCTATTCTAAACAGACGAACAGCCTGAATATTTCCAGGTGGTGTTGGGACCTGAGAATTGACCTAAAGGTCAGTCCCAGTCACCAAGGGCTGCAGGGACAACTGCTGTGGTGGCCTATGACTAGGAGGGGAAACAGTAAGGAGGGGGACAACCTGAGCTGTGGACTTTGTGTTATCCTGAGGGTGCAGCCATTTTAACTGTTTACACTTGGCAGCCATTTTGGATATTTAAAGTGATCAAGGGCACAACCATTTTGAATGTATACAATCGGCAGCCATTTTGGATATTTAAAGTGACTGAAAAAGGCAAAGGGGAACAGATTGAGAAGTCAGCCACAGGGACCCAGGTAAGGAGAGGGAACTCAGACCATGCCCCACAAGCATCGAGGCAGGAAGGTAAGGAGAGGACAGAAAAGGCAAAGGGGCCTGGAATAGATTGAGGAGTCAGCTGCAGGGATCCAGATAAAGGTGACTGCAGAGGTCCAACAGCTAAGAGAGACAAACTTAGCTGTCAGTTTTTCCTACAGTGGGGATGTGTTGCTGTGAGTCTTGAGGCTGTGCTGCTGGTGTTTCAAACCCAGTGGGTGCACATGATGCACAAGTATCAGCCCAGCTTGCAGACTGAGACAGGCTAGGAAGAAGGAGGAGGCCATCCACTTCTCAAAGAATTGGCCAGGGAAAACCTTATGAATAGCAGAGAAACACTGTTTCATACATTACTGTGCAACTTTATGAATAGTCTAGAAATATTGTCCAATATAGAGTAGGAAAATGAGTCACTTAGCTGAGAAAGCTCTCAAAGTAGGACTGAACAAGAGCTGCATTATCAGAGTAAAATCAGCCTTACTCATATGGATAAGGTAAAACTTTTGAGATCTCCATTTGCAGATGTGTCACCATTCAAATTGAGGAGAAACAGC
>NW_006922346.1:278932-284163 GCF_000298275.1 Orycteropus afer afer
TATGCAGACGATACAACTTTGCTTGCTGAAAATGAGGATGACTGGAGGCACTTACTGATGAAGACTAAGTAACATAGTCTGCAGTATGGATTACATCTCAACATAAAGAAGACAAAAATCCTCACAACTGGACCACTAAGCAGCATCATGATAAATGGAGAAAAGATTGAGGTTGTCAAAGAATTCACATTGCTTGGTTTTACAATTGATGCCAATGGAAGCAGCAGTCAGGACATTGGACGTCATGTAGCACTGGGAAGGTCGGCTGAGAAGGAATTCTTTCAAGTGCTGAAGAGCAAGGATGTCTCCTTGAAGACTAAGGTGTGCCTGACACAGGCCATGATATTTCCAATCACCTTGTATGCATGTGGGAGCTGGGCAATAAATAAGGAAAACCGAAGAAGAGTTGATGCTTTTGAGCTGTGGCGCTGGCAAAGAATGCTGAAGGTACCGTGGACTACCAAAAGAATTAACAGATCTGTCCTGGAGGAAGTGCAGCCAAGATGCTCCTTGGAAGCTAGGATGGCCAGACTTTGTCTCACCTACTTTGGTCATGTTGTTAGAAGGGACCATTCCCTGGAGAAGGATGTCATGCTTGGTAAGGTGGAGGGTCAATGAAAGAGGCGAAGGCCTTCAACAAGATGGATTGACATGGTGGCTGCCACAATGGGCTCAAGTATAGCAAGGATCATGGAGCTGACACAGGATTGGGCAGTGTTTCTTTCTGCTGTATATGAGGTCACTATGAGTCAGAGACAACTCGATGGCACCTAAGAACAATAACAAAAGTAAGAATTCCATATCATCATGTTTATACCTTTTTGCAATCAGAATGATTATTATACTGTACATTATATCTTAAGGGAGCTCTGGTAGCATAGTGCCTAAGGCACTTGACTGCTAAACAGAAGGCTGGCAGTTGAAACCCACCAGCGACTTCTCAGAAGGAATGTTGGGCAATCTACTTCCATAGTGATACTGCCTCGGAAACCCAAGGAGGTGTCACTCTGAGTTGGGTCCAACTCGACGGCACATAACAACAACAACAACAACATTGTAACTTAAAATTTATAATTATCATAATAAATATATAAATAAAACATATTTTATGGATAAAATATAATTTTGAGGTCATTCTAATACTGTTTATTTTCATAGAACTATAGTGATTGTTTGGGAAAATTTTCTATACTAAATCCTTGTTATTCACCTACTGCCTAAAGAAGAACCAAGGAGCAAGATCACAAAGGACAGTTTCATTTTGGATAATTATAAATGAACTTATCAAAATAATAATCAAAAGTAATTAAAATGACTGACAAAATAACAAATGACTTCAAAAATAATACTTGGATTTACTGCTTAATGTTTCAAAGGACATGGACATACTTCTTAATAAAGTAATGTATTTTATGTATGCTGATCTCTACCTCATTCTGTTGATTCAAATAAACCCAATCAAGATTTCATAAGAATTTATAATAATAGTCGAAAGATGTCAGTGGCTATAAATTAAATGTGTGGAGAACTGGTCTATGTATATTAGTTTTATTTTCTCTTCTTTAAACACTCAATCCATTCTGGTTCTATGTCCTGTCTAATGATATTCGTCTTTTCTATCTCTACCATAGCTCTAATGACATGCTGGATACCTTATGTTGCTAGGCCACAAAAAGTCCATTGTTAGCCAATTTGATATTTAATTTCCAGCTCCAGAGAGCCCAGAACTTTAAGAAAAATAGGTCTAGCATTGTGAAAAGAAATTGGCTAACGACACCAACTCACTTGGTCTTCCCAGGTAAAGGCATCAAAAAGCTTCTTTGGAATTCTCTAGTGTAATATTTGATTTGTTAATAGCTTTCTAAATTAGAAGATAATATTTTACAGGAAAATATTTCCTGGAAAACTTTTATAAAATAAAAGGCAACATTACTAGCTTTTATGGTTTTATGTTCAGACAAAAAATGTAGTGGTGCTTTACACAGAAAATGAAAGCAGATCCAAAATAGACGTTCTCTGGGCAATGCTCTATGCAGACCCAAGTGGGTTGTTTGTGGGTATTACTAATGTATTTATGAAGCTGAGGCTCTGTTGGTATAGTATCTAAGGCATTTGACTGCTAACCAGAAGGTTGTTGGTTCAAACCCACCAGCCACTCCTCGGAAGTGACTGAGAAATCTACTTCCATAGTGATGCTGCTTTGGAAAACCAAGGAGGGGTCACTATGAGTTGGATTAGACTCAACGGCAGTGAGTTTGGTTTATTAGTTTTGGTATGGAGGTTTGTTGATAAGAACACTGTTTTGGTTACTTAGTGCCACTCTGCCAGGAATATACCACAAGTGGGAGGGCTTTAACAACAGGGAGTTTATTCTCTTACAGTTTTAGAGGCTAGAAGTCTGAGTCCCAAGTGCCGGACTCTAGGGGCCACGTAAAAGCCTCTTGACCTTGGGTTTCAGCTCTGCTTTTTGTTCCCAGTGCACTGAAGCTGGAGGCTTTCTTCACTCAGGCTGCTGGCTGCTGAGGCTGAGAGACCCAAGGTCGGCAACTAAAAAGGCACAGTCCTAATATTACCAAACCACATGGCATGCCGTTGATTCAAGTCCATTAAGAGTCCCAAGATTAGCGGACAATATGGCAGGCTGCTGAACAATCAGCTACATATAGGATTAAAGCATGCCAAAAAAGCTAGAGACCATTCCCAAAGCTACTCTTTATATGTGGGAAGCAGACCACATCCCTAAAGCAATTACTAAGCTTCTCTCAACAGATTCCATCATGGAATAGATTGCCAGTCTCATCTTGGGGAATAACTACCACCAGCTGCAACCACTCAGAACCAAGATGACATATAACCTTAACTACCACAAAAACGATTATATTTCTGGCATTAGTATTCAAAATAAAATATATTAATTAAAGATATGTTAGTGTTGGATTTTTCCTATACACTGATTAGTACATTATTCAAAATTAGTACCTTATTGGTACATTTATTCTAATGCAATCAATAATTATTAGCAGCTCAAAACTTCATTTTGAAAAGAACAGAAGCAATATATGACCCATTGTCATATATCAGTATAATATGTATATATTGGATTAATTTATGAAATAAAAATAATATTTAACTTCTCATTTTTCTTTTATACATTAAACAGCATCAAACATGCTAACATTTATAGGCTACTTAATCATAATTCAGGCTCTCAGGGCTTTTATATATTGAATCATAGGTCTATTATCTGAAAAATAATTTAAGGATAAGTGACATTTTAGAGACCATTAGTGAATATTTTGCTGTCAGTATACACCTGGGGTCACAATGAGTCATAATCAAATAATAATAACAATATTATTTTAGTTTTACCATTTCTCTCAGATATCAGAATTTATTGATATTTCAATGTCTATTTTATGAATTTTTCTTTTACTTTTAGATTTTATTTGGCATATTATTGTAATGTTTACAAAATACTTCTGATGTATCTATTATGGTAGTTATTTAACCTTTTGAATTGTGAATACAAATGTCCCTTGCTTGCATTTTGCTGATGCTACAATATTCCTATTTTGACTTAACATTTACTTAGTGTGGAACTATGTCAGTGTAAATATGAATCAACCTTAGCATGTAATGAAACAGATGTGCTTGATGTTTTGGAGGTGCTCTGAGTAGGAAGGTCAAACTGTGGATTTAGTCATCAGTTTATGTTAATTCAAACTTTCCTGAGTTTTGGTGTAATACTTTTTAATATCTATTATTCAGAACCCAATTCTTGACATTTTCTATGTGCTGAGAACAAATATACCAGAAAAATTATAAATGATTTATTAAACAAATATTTGTTGAATGCATTTTCTTTTCTAAGCATTGTGCTAAACACAGGGATGGCAAAAATGAAGAAGATATTTTTCTTCTCTCAAACTAATGAGGAAAAAAAAAACTAGTAAAAACCAACATTAATACAATATTTTGTGATGTAAGAGTTCTGCATTTTAAAACTAAAAACAATTAACATTTATTTGACACTTTCTTTTTGAGCACTATATTATCCCCACTAAGTAGATGGCTGGTAGTGTAGTGGCTAAGGCACTTGACTGCTAACCAGAAGGCTGGTGGTTCAAACCCACCAGCCACTCCTCGGAAGGAAGATGGGGCAATCTACTTCCGTAGTGATACTGCCTCGGAAACCCAAGGAGGGGTCGCTATGAGTCGGGTCCGACTCGACGGCACATAACAACAACAAGTAGATGGCACCGAACAGCAACACCATCCTTTCCTCCCACCGTCATATCATTTCCTTCCTTCATTCATTTATCCCTTCTTTTATTCCTCCCTCCCTCCCTTCCTTTCTTTCTTCCTCTTTACATTTTTTTTTTTCTCTCTCTCTTTCTATACCATCTCTCCTCCATCTTTCTTTCAAAAAGTTACAGTGTACTGGCTACACTTTATCAAGCAAAATAAGTGTTTTAAATAATTATTCCTTTCTCCTATACCTTTTTTAATGGAGTTATTCATATTACATTATCTTTTATTCAAGTTCTTTATTTAGAATTTTGCACCACTCTATCAATATGGTGTAAATACTATTAATATTTCTATGCTCATGAAAAATGATAACATTAATATTGTGTGATAGTTAGACAAGATCAAGGCACTTATTTTTATTGTGTGTTAAAATATTTTTAAATGATGCTGAGTTACTTCTCTTTCATCTCTCAGTATCATCATTTATAAAGGTACCAATGATTGTTTTAAATTCATGGAAATTGGCAGCTTCATTGTTTGTTGTAAGTAGTGGATATGCTCTTGCTTGACTGCATGTTTTTTTTTTTTTTTATTTGAAGAAAAAAAATATTTTTTTTCCTTTCCATAAGGAACATCAAACACATTTCTTTTCAGTAGTTTTCATGATTAATCCTCTTACTGAATTTCAATTATATGGATTCTTCCTTGTCTAGGTATTGTGTATGTTCTGAGGAATTATTTATTTATTTATTTATTTTATTGTGATTTGGGTGAAGATTTACAGAGCAAATTCACTGTCCATACAGCAGTTCACACATATTTTGTCTCATGACATTGACCACAGTTTACCACAATGCAACAGCTCCCCTCCCACTTCCTCCTCATAGTTACCTCTTCCCTGTGTCCATCTCTCCATACACTCCAGCCCCCTGAGCTGCCTCCCTGTGCATAAGCAGCCCTTCTTTCTCCCATGATTGTTC
>NW_006922346.1:285647-291875 GCF_000298275.1 Orycteropus afer afer
CTCTCCACAACCTCACCAGCATTTGTTATTTTCTGTCTTGTTGAACTTTGCTACTAGTGCTGGAGCAATATGGTACCTCATTGTTGTTTTGATTTGCATCTCTCTAGTAACTAATGCCAGCCAGAGGGATCCAGGTGAGGAGAGGAACTCAGGCATGCCCAAAGCAGCAGGGTGGGAGAGTGGGGGAAAGGATATTAAAAGGCCTAGGAATCTGGACAGAGGAGGAGTCAGCAGTAGGGACCCAGGTAAGGGTGGTATGAGAGGTTTCCAACAGGGAGGCAAACTTTTATGTTGGTTTTTCCTACCATGGTGACGTATTGATGTGAGTTTTGAGGCTGAGCCACTAGTTTTTCTAACCCAGCAGGATGCACATGGTGCACAGGTATCAGCCCAGCTTACAGACTGAGACAGACTAGGAAGAAGGAGGAGGCCTTCCACTTCTCAAATAATTGGCCAGGGGAAACCTTATGAATAGCAAAGAAACACTGTTTGATACATTACCACACAACTTTATGAATAGTCTGTTTAGGTTAGAAGGCTCTCAAAATAGAACTGGCAAAGAGCTGCATCTTATGAGTAAACCCAGCCTTACTGCTATGGATAAGGTAAAGCTTTCGAGACCTCCACTTGCTGATGTGGCACCTTTCAAATTGAAGAGAAACAGCTGCAGACATCCATTAATCATCGGAATATTGAATTTACGAAGTATGAATCTAGGAAAATTGGAAGTTGTCAAAAATGAAATGGAACACATAAAGATTGATATCCTGGGCATTAGTGAGCTGAAATGGACTGGTTTGGTCATTTTGAATCAGACAACCATGTGATCTACTATGCTGGGAATGACAGTTTGAAGAGGAATGGTGTGGCATTCATCATCACAAAGGATGTTTCAAGATCTGTCCTGAAGTACAATGCTGTCAGTGATAGGATAATTTCCATACATCTACAAGGAAGACCTGTTAATATGACATTTATTCATCACTTGGGAATCTCCAAGCTGTCTGTGCTGTCAGGATCGCTGAGGATTGCTGCCAGGCCGCAGCTCTGTCTGTCTCCTTTTTTTAGTATTTTCATGCAAATTTTTCTGCTAGTTGGGGTTTAGTCCACTTTTATGTCCTTCCATTCAAGGCTCAGTGGTTCAGGATTATCTTCTGTATCTGTCTTAATTGGTTTCCCTTTTCTTTGTTGAAGAGAGTCTGTGCAGTCTTTCTGCCTAGTCCGCCATCTTGCCAGAACCCACCAAGAATTATTTTTTTTTAATGCACTAAATTATGTAACAATTTTAATAAAGTGCTATCTGTTGGAAAAACAAAACAAAACACAAAATAATTTGTTCCATTTTCACTTGAGTCCTTGTGGGTTCTGAATAAACATCATAACATAAAGGATTTTTTAAAAATGATTACAAGAAATGATTGGATATAAAATGTAAAAAATTCCATCTGATTCTATAGAAGTAAGACAAACATTAGGGTTATTCATTTATTTATTCATTCAAGGAATTATTGAGAACTTATTTTGTGTCACAACTTGTCTGTCAGTTTGTTATATTGTGGTGACTTGCATGTTGCTGTCAGGTGGAGGCTATGCCACCAGTGCTTCAAATACAAACAGGGTCACCCCCATGGCAGACAGATATCAGCAGAGCATCTAGACAAGACAGGCTTGGAAGAAGATACGAGTCCTCCATTTGTCAAAGAATAGTCTAGTGAAAACCTTATGGCTAGCAGTGAAGCTCTGTCTGATATATCACTAGATAAATTTATGCATGGCTCTGAAAACAATTGTGCCAGAAAATGAGCTCCTCAGGTCAGAATGCACTCATAATATGAGTGGGGAAGAGTTAACTCCACAAGGTAGAAGTGACCTTAATAACATGGATAGAGTAAAGCTTTTGGGATCTCCATTTGTTGATGAGGTACAACTCAAAATGGGAAGAAATAGCTGCAAACATCCATTAGTAATTGGAAAATTGGAAGTTGTCAAAAATGAAAAGGAAAGCATAAAGTTAGATATCCTAGGTATTACTGAGCTGAAATGGACTTGTTTTGGCCATTTGAATCAGACAATCATATGATCTACTATGCCAGGTGTTTTGGTTCTCTAGTGCTGCTATAACAGAAAATACCACAAGTGTATAACTTTAACAAACAGAAATTTATTTTCTTACAAGAGGTTAGAAATCTTAGTTCAAAGTGCCAGCTTTAAGGACTGAGTGAAGACTCCTTGATCTTGCACTTCAGCTCTGCCTCTTCCTTATGGTCCACTGAAGCTGGAGGCTTCTCTTAACTCAGATAACTGCTGGCTGCTGAGGATAACAAAACCAATATCATCAAGTAAAATGGCACAATCCCAAAATTATCAAGCAACACAATAGGCCGCAAATTCAAGATCTTTAACAGTCTCAGGATTGGCAGACTACATGGCAGGACATCAAGATGAAGACTCAGCCAAATGCAAGATCCAGATGTGCCAAACACTGAGACCTTCTCAATGGTGTCTTCTTATATACTGGAAATAGACCATATCCCTAAAGCAGCTACTCAGCTGCCCAGTAGATTCCAAACTTGGAATCATGGGGGATAACTATATTCAGATGCACAACCACTCAAAACTCAGACCAGAGAGGTTGACATACAACCTTACCTATCACACTGGGAGTGACAAATTGAAGAGAAATAATGTGGCATTCATCATCACAATTTTTTTTTAAGATCCATCCTGAAGTACCACTCTGTCAGTGATAAGATAGTATCCATACACCTACAAATAACACCAGTAAATACTACTGTCATTCAAATTTACACAACACAGCCAAAGACAAGGAAAATGAAGACTTTTACCAACTTCAGCAGTCTGAAATGGACCAAACATGAAATCAAGATTTATGAATTTTACTGTTCATTTGAATGTGAAATTTTGGAAAAAAGAAGAATCATCTGTAGTTGGAAAATATGGCCTTGGTAATAGAAATGAAACTGGAGATCATGTGATAGAACTTTGTAAGACCAACTAATTATTCATTGGAGATATCTTTTTTCAACATCATTTTCTGTGGCTGTAAGCAAGTACCTAACTGAATGGAGTACATAGGATTCAGATTGACACTATCTGTGGAAGGAGGCAATGGAGAAGCTCAATATCTTCAGCCAAAACAAGGCCAGGAGCTGACTGTGGAACAGGTTATCAATTGCTTATGTGTAAGTTCAAGTTGAAGCTGAACACAATTAAAACAAGTCCTCAAGAGCCAAAATGAGACCTTGATTACATCCCAACTGAATTTAAAGACCATCTAAAGAATAAATTTGATGCATTGAACACCAATTACCAAAAACCAGAAGAATTGTGAGAAGACCTCAAGAATGTCATACATGAAGAAAGCAAAAGGTCATTAAAAAGATAGGAAAGGAAGGAAAGACCAAAATGGATATCAGCAGAGACTCTGAAACTTGTCTTTGAACAGAGGGTACCTAAACAGAAGAAATGAAAAGATAAAAAACTTGAACATAAGATTTCAAAAAGGAGTTTGAGAAAACATTAGTTACTATACTGAAATGTGCAAAGACCTGGAGTTAGAAAACCACAAGGAAAGGACACACTCAGCATTTCTGAAGCTGAAAGAACTGAAGAAAAACTTCAAGCCATGAGTTGCAAAACTGAAAAATTCTATGGGCAAAATATTGAATGATGCAGGAAACATCAAAAGAAGATTGAAGGAATACACAGAGTCACTGAACAAAAGGAATTTGTCAGTGTTCAGTAGGTGGCATATGATGAAGTACCAACGGTACTGAAGAAGCTGAAGCCATACTGAAGGAACTGGTAAAAGACAAGACTCTAGGAATTGACAAGATACTCACTAAGGTGTTTCAACAAAAAAAAAATGCCACACTGGAGGCACTTAATCATCTATGCCAAGAAATTTGGAAGACGGATACGTGGCCAACTGATTAGAAGATATCCATATTTGTACTCATTATAAGGAAAGGTGATTTAATAGAATGTGGAAATTATCATTCATATCACACACAAGTAAAATTTTGCTGAAAATAATTCAAAAACAATCACAGCAGTACATTGATAGAGAACTTGTGGAAATGCAAGCTGCATTCAGAAGAGGATGTGGAATGAGGTATGTCATTGCTGATGTCAGATGGATCTTAGCTGAAAGCAAAGAATACCAGAAAGATGTTTACTTGTGTATTATTGACTATGAAAAAGCATTTGATTGTGTGGCTCATAACAAATAATGGATAACACGGAGAAGAATGTAAATTCCAGACACCTAATTGTGCTCAGGAGGAGCCTATACATAGACTAAGAAGATGTCATTAGAACAGAACAAGGAGATACTGCATACTTTAAAATCAGGGAAGGTGTGTGTCAGGGTTGTATGCTTTCACCACTCTTATGAAATCTGTATGTTGATCAAATAATCCGAGAAGCTGAACTATATGAAGAAGAACAAGGCATCAGGATTGGAGTAAGACTCATTAATAACCTGTGATATGAAGATCACACAACTTTGCTTGCTGAAAGTGAAGATGACTTGAAGCACTTACTGATGAAGCTTAAAGACTAAAGTCTCCAGTATGAATTACACTTCAACATAAAGAAAATGAAAATTTGACAAATGGAAAAAAAAGATTAAAGTTGTCAAAGATTTCATACTATTTGGATGCATAATCAACACCAATCGAAGCAGCAGTCAAGAAACCAGAGGACGTATTACATTGGGCAAATCAGCTGCAAAAGACCTCTTTATATAGGGCTGAAGAGCTAAGATATCTCTTTGAAGACTAAGGTGTGCCAAACCGAAGCACTGGTATTTTCAGTAGCTTCATATGCTTGGGAAAGCATGACAATAAATAAGGAAACCAAAGGAGAATTGATGGTTTTGAGTTGCAGTGTTATTGAAGAATACTCAAAGTACCATGGACTGCCAGACGAACTAAGAAATTTGTCCTGGTAAAAGTGCAGCTGGAATGCTCCTTAGAAGTGAAAATGACCAGACTTCGTCTGACCTACTTTGGTCATGCAGTCAGAAGGGACCATTACCTGGAGAAGGATATCAAGCTAGGCAAAGTGGAGGGTCAGCATAAAAGGGGAAGACCCTCAACCAGATGGATTGACACAGTGGCTCCAACAATGCACTCAGGTATAGCAAGGATTGTGAGACTACTGCAGGACAGGGCAGTGTTTGGTTCTGCTGTATATAGGCTTGCTATGAGTTGGAACTTTCTCAAGGGGACCTAACAACAAAAACATTTTATGACAGAGAATAACTTCTTAAGAAGTCTAAGTACATGGGTGGTAAAAGTAGAGGGGGAAGATAGTGATATGTAATTTTCAGCAAGGAACTGGAAGTTGTGTGAGAGAGAGACATAGCTTCTCTTGAGGGCCAATTTTATAGGCAGACAGAAGAGTTAAATCTAGAGATTCTGATGTAGAGTCTACTTAGCAAGTTTCATAAAATTAAGAAACTAATGTGACTAGAGTGTAGAGAGAGCATGATCATAGAGAAGAACTGGACAAAATCTGAGATACTGGAGAAAATCTGAGAGTAGAAGTTAGGAGGTAATGTGGAAAAAGTCGAGAGAGAAATTTTTTATTACCACGACTTCCCTCAGACCTATTCTTGAAGTTCATATCAAGGGGATATAAAATGTATTATTATTACTATTATTTTATCTTATTTCTATTCCTTACCATAACGTTTTCAGGATTTAATTATGTTGTTTTATGTATATATCATTCCTTGTTTCTTATTTATGAGCATGATTCCATTATAGGATTATATCATAATTTGTTTATTCATTTTTTCTAATTATGACCTGTTTACTCTTTTTCGGGCTACCATGAGGGAAGCTGACCCTGAAGTGAAAGTATTCAACATTGTAGTATTTATCAGTCATGAAGTTAGTTTAGGAATTTTTGGCCTTTGCAAATTGAGGAAGTTTTCTTCTATTGTTACTTAGCTGAAATTTTTGGATACACACACACACACACACACACACACACACACATGTATCTACTTCTGTAGTGATACTGCCTTGGAAACCCAAGGAGGGGTCACTATGAGTCGGAACTGACTTGACTTGACAGTAGTGGGTTTTAGTGGGATTTTCTGCTGTATCTCAGATTTTGTCCAGTTCTCTTCTCTATGATTATATATATATATATATATATATATATATATATATATATATATATATATATATATAT
>NW_006922346.1:292130-293319 GCF_000298275.1 Orycteropus afer afer
ATATATATATATTTGGTCACAGATGGATGTGATTTGGTCAAATTATTTTCCTGCTTGAGAAATTATGTGGCTTTCATTCTTTATTCTGTTAATGGGGTTTAATATGTTGAACTTCAAGTGTTGAAATAAGACACAATTCCTGGATAAATTCCATTTTGCCATGTTACATAACACTTTTGTATATACTGAATTTTATTTGTTATTTTTTGGGGACAATTTTCGTAAAGATGTTCATGAAATATATGTTTGCACTGTTTTTTCCAGTAATGCCATTCTCTGCTTCCTGCCTTCATATATATGAATATACTAGTGAACATACACTATATGAATATACTAGTGATGTATATATGCATATACTAGTGAACATTTGTTGTTGTTATTGTTAGTTGCCCTCAAATTTGCTCCAACAGATGGCAACCTTATGTGTAACAGAACAAAACAGTGCCCAATCAATAAGGGATTTCTGTCAAAAATCATTTAGATGATTTGTTATTATGATGCTAATAAGATTTTCCCTAGTACGTTCTAAATTTGAGATTAGATTAAATTATTTTTGATATTTCAAGCTAATCAGTTTACAGAGAAAATTCATGTTCCATAATACAGTTCATATACATTTTGATTCATGACATTTATTCCAATCTCAAAATAAATCTAGCATGTTTTTATTTTTTAAATATATATTTACAGTAAATTGATCTATAACATGGAGAATTGTTAGAGAGGCAGTATCATGTAGTGGAAAGAGTATAGATCATAAGGATCTTAATATACTTTAAATTTCTGTTTTTACACTTTCTGCCTGTGTGATCTGTTGAAAGTTTTCTAATGACCAATATGTAATGTCTGATTCTAACAAAAATAAAAGTATGTTCCATACTGGTTGACACATTCATTTGGTTACTGATTTTAGGATTTTTTTTTTTTCCTATAAAGACAATATAATTCTATTTGGTTAATTTTCAAATTTGCTTTGTCATTTTTTTATTGTGGGAAATTACATATGTATGTATGCCTAAGGCACTTGACTGCTAACCAGAAGGCTGGTGGTTCAAACCCATCAGCCACCACTCCTTGGAAGGAAGGTTGGGCAATTTACTTCCATAGTGGTACTGCCTCAGAAACCCAAGGAGGGGTGGCTATGAGTTGAGTCCTACTCAGTGGCACATAATAACAACAACAACAATGT
>NW_006922346.1:293419-300438 GCF_000298275.1 Orycteropus afer afer
AATATATGTATATACATACACACACATAAATTTGTCATTTTAACCATTTTAAGTGTATTTTGAGAGGCTTTAAGGATGAAACTTGAACAATACACTAAGTAAAATCAATATAACAAAAGACCAAAAACTATGTGATCTTTTCTGTATGATATGTTCAAAATAAGCAAATCCATAGAGACCAAAAGTAGTCAGTGGTTGCCAGGGGTTGAGGGGAGGGGAAAATGTAGACATACTGCTAACGTATACAAGGTTTCTTAGTGGAGTGATGAAAATATATTAAAATTTAACAGTAATACTACTTGTGCAACTCTATGAATATACTTAAACCAGTAAACTGGACACTTTAAAAAAGATGAATTTCATGGTTTATAAATTGTATTTATACAATTTACAAATTGTGTCTAAATAATGCTATTAGAAAATAATAGCACTAGCCAAAAAATTGCTGACTCTGGGAAATGAAGTGGATTTGGATAATGAGGTGTTTTTTTTTCTTGCTTTATGAATAAATTTCTAAAAGAGAAAGAAAGAAAGAAAAAAGAATTAAGGCTAAATTCTTCATTTTGATTTGGGACAATTTGAAACTTAGGATCTATGTAAGATCAAAGTTTCTTTTCCTTGTGCTTTGAGTCCCTTTTCTGTTTTATTTAAAAATGTTTATACTAGGTTTTTGTCCCTGCTAATGAGTATTTTGCTCATATTGATCTTTCTGAGGTGGCATATTATTTGACATACAAAAAACTTTATTTCAGGTCCCTAAGATCCCAAGATTGTTGTAATGCAAGCTTGGAAGTCCAAAGCACCTTTGATATTTTTTTTTTTTTCCCTTCTCTTTTTTCCAATGTGTCTGCTATAGTGAGACTTATACTTATTAGTGAATTATATGTTTACATATATTCTTCAAATTATGGCACTAGTTGCAATTATTTTTAAAAAAATCTGATTGTTGAGTTTAAAAACTGTCATTTTCCTTTAAATAATCTGAAGAAATAAAATCAGTAGTTCAAATATGCATGAAAAAATATTTTAAGCTTTGTGATTAAAAGCTTTTTCTTTCTACATATTAAGAAAATATATTGTAAAGGGTGATGGAGGGAAAAATTATAAATTTTGTAATCATATACACATATATAATTATTATTATGACTTTTTTTTTTTATTGTGATTTTGGTGAAAGTTTACAAAGCAAATTCATGTTCCATACAACAGTTCATACACAGTTTGCTTCATTATGTTGACTGAAATCCCATAATGTGCTATTCCCACTTCCTCCCTCTGGTTACCCTTTCCCTGGGTTGTTCTTTCTTGTGCATTCCTGCCCTCTGAATTATGTCCTGTGCAAACACTGCCCTTCTGGTCTACCATAGTTGATTTTTCTAAGGAGTGTGTCTGTTGTTGTTGTTGTTATGTGCCGTCGAGTCGGCCCCAACTCATAGAGACCCTTTCTTGGGTTTCCGAGGCAGTATCACTACGGAAGTAGTTTGCCCCATCTTCCTTCCGAGGAGTGGCTGGTGGGTTTGAACCGCCAACCTTCTGGTTAGCAGTCAAGTGCCTTAGGTTCTATGCTACCAGAGCTCCAATGTTCACTTTATACATCTGTTTATTGTTTGGGTACAGGAGCTCTGGTAGTGTAGTACCTAAGGCACTTGACTGCTAGCCAGAAAGCTGGCAGTTCAAACCCACCAACCACTCCTTGGAAGGAAGATTGGCAATCTAAATCCATAGTGATACTGCCTCATAAACCCAAGGAGAGGGTCACTATGAGTCGGGTCCAACTTGACAGCACATAACAACAACAATGTTGTTTGGCTGGAAGCCATGGGAGTGAATTAAATTCCAGACCAAATGGGTCACTCAGGGCATAGTATCTGGATTTTTACCAGTCTCTATCAGACCATTAAACCTGGTCATTTTTATAATTTTGAGTTTCATTCCAAATTTTTCTCTCACTTTATCCAGGATCTCCTATTTTGATCCCTTTTCCAATGGTTGACAGTGGTAGCTGGGCACCACCTAGTTCTTCTGGTCTCAGGGTCATATAGGCTGAATTTCACATGGCCCACCAGTCCCTTGACTAATTATTTCCACTTGTCTTTGGTTTTCTTCACTCTTCTTTGCTCAAGACAAGGAGCGAACAAATGTTCCATCTTAGATGGCCACTTGCAAGCTTTTAAGACCCCAGTCACTACTCAATAAAGTAGGATGTAGAACAATGTTTTTGTGTAATACATTATGCTAATTGAGCTTGATATTCATATTTTTTTTTATTGATTTGCTCCAGTAATACAGTTCCCATATATTGGTGCAATGATCTTATTCTTTAATTGCATTTGGAAAAAAGTTGAAGAAGCTTATGAATTTTTCTCCAGAAATTTAAAAAACATTTATATGTATGAATGTATATACACATACCATACATGTGCCTAAACCATACCTGGCTATTAGAGTGCATCTTTGTGACCCTTATTTAGATCTAGGTTAAGAATCCTGACATACTCTATTTTTCTAGTATCTCCCCATTCCTATTTGCTTATATCCACTTTTCTTTTATTAGATCTTATTAATTCTGTTTCCTATTCTCTGTTGGCATAGTGGTTAAAGCACTCAGTTGCTAACCAAAAAGTCAGCAGTTAGAATTTGCCAGTTTCTTCCTAGGAGAAAGTTGAGGCAGTCAGCTTCTGTAAAGACTTACAGCCTTGTGAATTCTGAGGTGGAGTTCTCATCTGTCCTGTAATGTTGCTATACGTCAGAATCAACTCAATAGAAGTATTATTATAATCAATATATAAAATCCAGCCATTTCACTGTTGTTTTATAACACAACTACTTTAGGTATTCTCTTGACTTACTATAATGACTACCTACCTGATATTTCATCTATGTATTACTTTCTGATTCATTTTCCATACTGCTGTCACTTTATATTTCTAATGTGCATATCATACAATGTCACTGTACCTAAAACCTCCAATGACTCCCCTTTGCTTTATCTATCAGATAATAGCCAAGAACCTATCAAGATATTCTTCAGTTTCCATATGCAGTAACATCTCCTACCATCCTTTTCCTCGAATTTCACATTGAAATTTTCAAGTCTCTTTGCATATGAAATTCTCTTTCTTAGAGGTCTTCCCCAATTTCAGATTAAACATTTCAAACATCTTTCTAAATAAAATATTGAAATATTAGCTTTCTTAAAAAATTCCCATATTTTCCAGAGCCTGCTTTTCTTCCATCACCCTCTTTTATTCCCAGTAAAATGAGTAACTTTTCCTTTTCATTTACAAAGGACTTGAAGTATTTGTATTTGACATTATAATTACAGTTTGCAGGTTGTTGCTGTTTTATTATTATTATTATTTTTCATCATAGAATGCTGAGCTCTTTAATAGCCATATTCATACCCATTTTTATCCTGACACATGGTACTTATTAAATAAAATTTGAATGAAGAATAATTATAAAACTATGCCTATTTAAATTGAATAAGGAAGCCCGAAGAAGAATTGATGATGCTTTTGAGATATGGTGCTGGTGAAGAATGCTGAAAGTACCAGGGACTGCTAAAAGAACTAACAAATCTGTCCTGGAGGAAGTGTAGTGGCAATGCTTCTTGGAAGCGAGAATGGTCAGACTTTGTCTCACTTACTTTGGTCATGTTTTCAGAAGGCACCATTCCCTGGAGAGGGCTGTCATACTTGGTAAGGTGGAGGGTCGACAAAATAGGGGAAGGCCATCAACAAGATGGATTGACACAGTAGCTGCGGTGATGGGCTGAAGTATAGCAGGGATCATGTAGTTGGCTCAGGATCCGGCAGTGTTTTGTTCTGCATGCATAGAGTTAGAGACCACTCGATGGCACCTAACAAATGTCTATGTAAAACACTATAGTCCATTTTATAGTAAATAATCACTAAATAATGATTATTTCTTATAGTGACATTTCCAAAATTAAAGCTTAGGTTAGGAATGTAGATTTACTTCTAATGTTTTCTTTCTTTTTTTAAAAAAACATTTTTATTGTGATTCGCTGAAAGTTTACAGAACACATCAGTTTTAAATTCACTAGTTCATATACATTTTGTTCCATGACACTGGTTACAATCCCCACAATATAGCAACACTCTTACATCCTTCTTGTGGTTACCATTTCCCTTTGTCCTTCTTTCCTATCCATTACTGCCTTCTGAGCTTTGTCCCATTACAAATGCTGTCCTTTTGATGGGTTATGGTTGATTATTCTAAGGAGTGCACAACTCCCTGGTGTTACTATTCAACTCATAGGTCTGTCTTTTGTTTGGCTGCAAGGTGATGAGTTCAGGTTGAAGCTTGGTAGGTGACTTAGGATCATAGTCTTGGTGGGTCCATCAGTCCCTATCAGATCAGTAAGCTTGCTCTCTTTTTTATTATTTTGAGTTTTGTTCCACATTTTTCTTCCATTCTATCCAAGATCTCCTAATGTGATCCCTTTCTGAGAGGTTGGCTGTAGAAGACAGGCATCATTATCTAGTTCTTCTGGTCTCAGAGTTGTGGAGGCTGAGGTTCCCATGGGCCCTTAGTCTCCTGGGTTAATTGTTTCTAAGTGCCTTTGATTTTCTTCACTTTTCTTTGCTCTCAACATGAAGAAACCAATATTTGTACCTTAGCTGGCCACTCACAAGCATTCAAGACTCCAGTCATTACTCATCAAAGTCGGATGTGGAACAGTATCTTTGTGGATCTAATGTTTTCCTAAATCAGGATTTGAGTGGAATATGTTTGCTCATATTGATCCCTGCACTATTTTCTAGTCAATATTTACAATTTACAATATTCTCTATAAAATAATTTTATAAAACTACTTTTTTTGCATAGGAGACAAAATGATGGAATAATCTATAACATTATTATTTATTTTTTTTTAAGTTCTGTTGTTATCCTGCCTGTTTGGGTTACAATTTTTTGAGTCATTCCCAATCCAGGATTACTGCAGTGCCAAGAAAGGTCTATCATTGTTAAATAATCACTGAAGAAACATTAAAGTATGAAAAGTAATTATATTAATCTATTGAAATTTACTTGTTTTTAAGAATAAAAAAAAGCAAAACTATACACTGCTTTCTCTCAACACATTTTCTATTGATCATCTACTTTGTGCTAGTCATTATAATAGGCACTAGATTCACCAATAAACACAAAATACCTGCAGTCATGAAAGTTCAATTGAAAGACTATTTAAAAGATAATAAACACAGGAAATATGCAATATATTTAGCATTCCAGATTGTAAGACATATTATTGAGAAGATTTCGGCAAGTAAGGAGAATGGAATTTTCAGGATTAAAGTAATATTGCTAAAAAAGCAACACTGAAAATGTGAAATATGAAGCAACGAAGGAGGGTAAGTGAACTACACAGGTGTCTTGAGGAGAAGTATTTCAGGCAGAATAAGGTCAAGTGTAAAGAGCATACATGTTGATGCATAAAAAGCAAAAAAAGATAAATGTGTATAGAGAAGAGTGAATGAAAGAATAGTAGGAAAAGGTAAGGTCAGGGAGGTGTGGTGAAATTAATGAAACCTGCCATTCTCTGTGCTAACATGAGTTTTTGCCAATAATCAGTTAATGATATCAAGGGCTCAGAGAAGGTGAAATTGACCCTACTGGTAATACAGTTTTTCTCCTGTCACCACATCAACAAAGTGTCTAATAGAACATAACCCAGTCCACATCACAACTGGAAAATAAATAAAAAAAAATTTTCTATGTGATTGCTGCCTTCTGGCCCTGACACAGCATTTTTCTTGCCTTGTGAAAAAAGTTTGTCATGATATACAATTGGGAATTTTCCTGCTTATTAATAGTATCTAATGTAAAACAGATACTTAATTTCCTTGCTTATTCTTAGAACATGTCGCCGTAAGCCCAACTCTTATAAAAAGGTCCTCCTTGTAAATATCTTACTGACATTCTACAGTCTTCCTCTAATATGCATTTCTCTTGCTGTAGAAAGTGAACTTTGACCCCAAGGATGTTACTTGTATGGTAGGCAGTATTGAGCAGATAAGCTTTAAATTTTACAGGATCATGCAAGGGCTTGTAATAAGAGTAAACTGTAGTCATTCAAGGAAGAAGAAGGAAAATTGATTATGTAGCTATTGCAGTAATTCAGAGGAGCAATAACATGGCTTTGATTATGGTGTTAGTTCTAAAAGCTTGGGAAATATTTGGGTACTGGATGTATTTGAAGGCAGAACTGATAGTATTTCCTAATGGATTTGATGTGAACATGTAAAGAGAAGCATCAAAGAGGACTTCAAAGATTGGGCCAAAACAACTGGAAAGATTATATTGCTATTTACTTAAATAGAAAAGACCGCAGCACTAGGCAACTTTTGCTTTTGGATGTGTTAATTTGAGATACCATCCAGGTGAGGATATTGATCAATAAGTTGGCTATATAAGTCTCAAGTTCAGAATTTTGGGATGAGATGTAAATTTTTGAGTTTTCCCAGTATGTTGTGTTGTTGTTATATACCGTCAAGTTGGACCTGACTCATAGAGACCCCTGTTTGGGTTTCTGAGGCTGTATCACTACGGAAGTAGATTGCCCCATCTTCCTTCCGTTTCCCAGTTTAAGTAGTATTTACACCATGACAATGGAGAGATCTATACAAGAGTGGCTGTATTTGACTGGTGTTAACATATTTTATAATTTGATTTGTTACCTTTGGGTACTAAGGATGTACTGGTTTAGATGGAGATAAAGATGTGGAGATCTAGGTTTTCAGAATGTCTAGTGCTTACTAATGTCACAATATTGCTCTTAAAAGTTACAATTATAAAAACCAAAATTGTGAAGCTTGATTTCAGGATATGTGTGCCATTTATTCTTATCTTACTATTTAGCTATATACATTATATTGACACTAACAGCTCCAAGCATTACTATAGCCATCAATAGTACCTAAGCACTTGACTGCTAAGCAGAAGACTGGCGGTTCAAACCCATCACCCACTCCTGGGAAGGAAGATGGGGC
>NW_006922346.1:300958-302014 GCF_000298275.1 Orycteropus afer afer
TGGCTGGTAGGTTTGAACCACCAACCTTCTGGTTAGCAGTCAAATGCCTTAGGCACTATGCTACCAGAGCTTCTAAAAGGATACTACTGATTGGAAAAAAATGTTTAGCAACAACATATCTGACAAGGGACTAATCTCTAAAATTTATTTACTAAAACACTTTAAAATGCCTCTGCTAGCAATGTAGTCAACGGTTTCTTCTTAAATGATATGATACTGTACATTTTAATCAATAACATGCACAAATCATGATATATTGATACTATCTGTGATGGATATCATCTTCCTTGTTTGTTGTTTACTTTTTGATAGACTCAAGCTTCATTTTGACCATTTCTTGTCTACAATTCTGCTCAAAATGAATTAGAACATAATGTATTTTTAATGACAATCATTTACCCTGGAGATCAGTAATGATTTTAGTTATTGTCTTCTGGATAGTCAAATATGCCTGTTTCTCCTATTGCTATTACCAATAATTTATTCTAATAGCTTTATACTAATTTGAGATGAAAAGAAATCTCTTTAAATTAATATTTTTAAACTTGCAAATATATTGGTATAGGATTTCTGGCAAGATGGCAGAATAGGTGGACAGGCTACATAGACCCTCTGCAACAAAGCACTGAGAAAACTATTGAAGCCAATGCAGAAGATAATCCCAGAACCCTGACCTTTGAAGACAAGAATGAATATGTGGATTAAATATCAACTAGTAGAAGAACCTGAATGAAAATGGTGAGTAAGGAGGAAAATATAGCTGCAGACTGCTGGCTGTCGGAGGGCATAGACACTTTCAACGTATCCTGGTAGCAACCTAAAAATTGGCTCTGCTCACTAAAGACTGCATGGGCAAGGACTGCATTGGTGTCTGACAACCAGAAAGGAAAACAGTGAAGAAGGAGACCAACAGAACTGTGGATTTCAGTAGCTGCCCTGAGGGTGCAGCCATTTTGAATATTCACAAGCCTGCAGCATGACCAATTGAAATATTTTGAAGTGCCAATATGTGTCCTGGTCTGTGACATAGAACTGGGCTCCACTTGCTGAGGACAG
>NW_006922346.1:303179-304938 GCF_000298275.1 Orycteropus afer afer
GTTTCCTTCCATATATAAACCTTTCCTTCACCATCCACACAATGAAATAATACTATATTTATACTTCTGTGACTGACTTATTTCACTCAGCACAAAGTCCTCCAAGTCCATCAGTGCCATGTGGTACTTTGCAGACTCCACATCACTCCTCTGTGCTGCATAGCATTCCATCGTGTGTATGCACCACAGCTTGGTCATCCACTCCTCTGTTGATAGGCACCTAGGTTGCCTCCCTCCTCTTGGCACTGCAAACAGTGCTGTGATGAACATGGGTGTGTATATATCTGTTCCTGTCCTGGCTCTCACCTCTCTAAGATACATACCTAGTAATGAGATTGCTGGGTCAAATGGTATTTCCAATTCCAGCTTCCTAAGGAATTGTCATGTAGCTCCACAGTGGCTGTATCACTTCACAGTCCCACTAGCAGTGTATGAGAGTCCCAACCTCTCCACATCTCTGCCAGCATTTATTTTCTGTCTCATTGAACCTTGCCATCAGTGCTGGGGTGAAATGGTATCTTGTTGTTTTGATTTGGATCTCTCTGATGGCCAATGATTGTGAGCATTTCTTCATGTATTTGCTGGCTGCCTGAATATCCTCCTTGGTGAAGTGTCTATTCATGTCTTCTGCCCATTTTTCAATTGGATTGTTCATCCCTTTGCTGTTGAGATGTTGGAGTTTTCTATAAATCTTAGAAGTAAGTCCCTTGACAGATATGTAGTTATAGACAAGTATGAATTTGTTGTTGTAGTTTTGTTATGTGCTTTTCTTGTGGTGTTGATTTCTTTGTTCCATATAATTTTCTGTGCTGAGCTTGTTTTGTTTATGAATCTTGTTATCGCTTCCTTTGTTGCTATTGTTTTAGTATTTGCTAAATATTTGTGCTAATCTTTTTTTATTTGAGGTTACCCTGTGGTTTATACTTTTCTTCCCAAGTTTAGATGTTCTATCCTGTAGTTATCTTGACTTCCCTACCATTTAGAAGTTCTGTAACTACACAATATTTTCCCCCTTTCTGGTTTGTAGATGTCCTCATTCTTCAACTGATGTCTCTGGTTCCTGTTTACAATCTTGAAGACTTATTTACTTTGGATACTGGATTGGTTTCTCGGTTATGTCATCATGTGTGTTGATGGTTGGTTGTTGTTTTCTATTGTTGATTCTCTGTCCAAAGGACTCCCTTTAGCATCTTTTGTAAGATTGGTTTGGTTTCAACAAATTGTCTTAATTTCTGTTTAGCTGGAAATGTCCTAATTTCACCATCATATCTGAGGGACAATTTTGCTGGATATATAATTCTTGGTTGGAATTTTTTTTCTTTCAGAGTTTTATACATACCATCCCATTGTCTTCTTACCTGCATGGTTTCTGCTGAGAATTCTGAGCTTGGTCTTACTGGTTAGCCCTTGTAGGTAACTTTTCATTTTTCTCATGCTGCTTTCAGGATTCTGTCTTTGCATTTGGTTTTGGTGAGTTTGATGATTATGTGTCTTGGTGATTTAGTTTTGGGGTCTATCCTGTTTGGGGTCATAGGACTTCTTGAATGGATATATTCTCATCTTTCATCATATCAGCAAAATGCTCTTCCAACAAACCTCTGACATTTTTTTCTGTGGTTTTATTTTCTCTTCCTGTTCTGGAATTCCAATTACATGTAGGTTATTCCTTTTGATGGTATCCCACATGAACCTTAGACTTTCTTCATTTTGTTTTGATCTTTTTTTTTTTTTCTGATGGATTCCTTTCCAAAGAAGTATT
>NW_006922346.1:305812-309116 GCF_000298275.1 Orycteropus afer afer
AAACCCACCAGCCACTCCTCAGAAGGAAGATGGGGCAATCTACTTCCATAGTGATACTATCTCAGAAACCCAAGGAGAGGTTGCCATGAGATGGGCCCGACTCCACGGCACATAATAACAACAGTAACATCCCTTTTTATTTTTCCTTTTACAATTTTCTCATCTTTTTGTTTACTTTTCCTTTACTATGGCTCTTTTCTCTCATTCCACCTTTCTCAGCTAGTGTGGCTACTTTTTTTTTTTTTGGCTTTAAAATCTTTTTGAAAATTTTTCTCATCATTTACTGCTTTTTTTGGCAATTGTTCCTGTTTTATTTATGCAGTTCAATTTTCATGTTCTTTTGCTTTTATTTTTTGGGGTTTATTTTGTAAATAAACCACCACAATATCTTGGGGACAATAGACTGTCACAACACACAGAAAGAAGTAAGAAGAAGTAGCAGAAACAAGGGACCAGAATACAAATGCAGAAGCAGAAATTCTTTAACACAATGAAGGGATATATACAAAACCAACAGTCAATATTATTCCCAATAAAGAGAGACTGGAACCATTCCTCATGCTAACAAGAATGAGACAAGGATGCCCTCTATTTCCAATTCTATCCAACATTATATTGGAAGTCCTAGCCAGATCAATAAGGCAAACAATGGAAATCCAAGGCATCCAAATTGGTAAAGAAGAAGTTAAAGTCTCCCTCTTTGGAGATGATATGATCCTATACATAGAAAACCCAAGATACTAAATAAGAAAACTACTGGAATTTATTGAAATATTTAGCATAGTGGCAGGATACAAGATCAACAGAAATCAGTTGGATTCCTCTATATTGACAAAGAGGTCTCTGGAAAGGAAATAAGGAAATGAATACTAATTACAATAACCATCAAAGAGATAAGATTCTTGGGAATAAATCTTACCAGGAACACAGAAGACCTACACAAAGAAAACTACAAAACACTACTTTAAGAAAAAAATAGAGGCAAAATTAGGGGCCCTAAATTATGGAATAAGTAGACTGTCAAGCATACCAAGATGCATAGACAACAGAGGATAAAGTAGATGATTAGGACCTTCTGAAAATTAAATGCTTGGGTACAACAAAAGACTTTTCCAAAACAGTAAAAGGAGAACCTACAGAATGGGAAAAATACTTGGCAATCATATATCAGACAAAGGACCAAGCTCTAAAATTTATAGAAAACTCCATCTCCTCAACATTAAAAAAATCAAAACCAAATTTACTCTTGTTGGGTTGGATCTGACTCATAGCAACCTGTCCTTGGGTTTCTGAGGCACTATCACTATAGAAGTAGATTGTCCAATCTTCCTTCAGAGGACTGGCTGGTGGGTTTGAACTGTCAGCCTTCTGGTTAGCAGTCAAATTCCTTAGACACTACGCCACCAGAGCTCCTAACACTAAAAAGATAATCCAATTAAAAATGGGCAGAAGAAATGGACAGTTTACCAAAGAAGATATTCAGGCAGCCAATAAACACATGAAGAAATGTTCGTGATCATTAGCCATTAGAGAGAGGCAAATCAAAACAGCTATGAGATACCATCTCACCTCAGCATTCATACCAAAGTTCAACAAAACAGAAAATAACAAATGCTGTTAAGGATGTGAAGATATTGGGACTCTCATATACTGCTGGTGAGACTGTAAAATGATACCACCACTTTGGGAATCAGTATGGTGATTCCTTAAAAAAACCAAAACCAAGCTCAATGCTGTTGAATTGGACTCATAGCAATCCCTCCTTGGGTTTCTGAGGCAGTATCATTACAGAAGTAGATTTCCCAATCTTCTTTCTGAGGAGTGGCTGGTTGGTTTGAACCACAAGCCTTCTAGTTAGCAGTCAAATGCCTTAGGCACTTAAAAAGGGAAAATAGAAATACCACTTGACCCAGCACTCCCATTGCTAGGTATCTATCCTAAAGAAGTGAGAGGCAGGACATGAACAGATTTTATACATATCTATATGGAATGGTAGCATAGTGCTTAATGCACTTAACTGCTAACCAGAAGGCTGATGGTTCAAACCCACCAGCCACTCCTCAGAAGGAAGATGGGGCAATCTACTTCTGTAGTGATAGTGATACTGCCTCAGAAACGCAAGGAGGGGTTGCTATGAGTTGGGTCCAACTCGATGGCACATAACAGCAACATATGAAATGGATAAAGATTGATATCCTAGGCATTAGAGAGCTGCAATGGACTGGTGTTGTTCATTTTGAATCAGACATTCCTATGATCTACTATGTCGGGAATGACAAATTGAAGAAGAATGGTGTGGCATTCATCACAAGGACTGTTTCCAGATCTATACTGAAGTATAATGTTGTCATTTTACTTATCGATAATACCCATACTCCCACAAGGAAGGCCAGTTAATCATACTATCATCCAAATCTATGCACCAACCTCCAAAGCCAAAGACGAGGTAATTGAAGATTTCTACTAACTTCTGCAGTCTGAAATTAACCGAGCATGTAATCAAGATGTATTGATTATCACTGATGACTGGAATACAGAAGTTGGAAACAAAGAAGAGTTACCAGTAGTTGGAAAATATGGCCTTGGCTACAGCAATAATGCTGGAGATCACATGATAGAATTTTGCAAGACCAATGACTTACTCATTGAAAATACCTTTTTTCAACAACATAAACAACAGCTATACAAGTGGACTTCACCAGATGGAGTACACAGGAATCAGATTGACAACATCCATGGCAAGAGGTGATGGAGAAGTTCAGTATCTTCAGCCAAAACAAGGTAAGGAGCTGATTATGGGAGAGACCATCAACTGCTCACATATAAGTTCAAGTTGAAGTTGAAGACAGTTAAAACAAGTCCATGAGAGCCAAAATACAACCTTGATTATATCCCTCATGAATTTAGAGACCATCTAAAGAATATATGAAGCATTGAACAACAGTGATCAAAAACCAAAGGAATTATGGGATGACATCAAGATCATCATCCATGAAGAAAGTGAGAGGCCATTAAAAACACAAGAAAGGAAGGAAAGACCAAAATGGATGTCAGAATAGACTCTATAAATTGCCATTCAGTTGAGAGTAGCTGAAGTGAATGGAAGAAATGACAAGATAAAAGAGGTGAACAGAAGATCTCAAAGAGTATCTCAAGAAAACAAAGCCAATTATAATGAAATGGGCAAAGACCTGGAATTAGAAAAACGAAAGGGAAGAACACACTTGGCATTTCTCAAGCTGAAAGAACTGAGGGAAAAAAAAATAAGCCTTGAGTTGCAATATAGAAAAACTCTATGAGCAAA
>NW_006922346.1:309821-310825 GCF_000298275.1 Orycteropus afer afer
TGTGGATCAAAACAAACTATGGATAACATTGAGAGAAATGAGAATTCCAGAACACTCGATTTTACTCATGAGGAACCTGCACACAGATCAGGAGGCTTTGTTCGAGAATCAAGAAGAGAGTGTGTGAAGGTTGTATCCTTTCACCATGCTTATTCAACTTGTATGCAGAGCAAATAATCCTAGAATGTGGACTATATGACTAAGAATGTGGCATCAGGTTTTGAGGAAGACTCATTAACAACCTGCAATATGCAGATGACACAATTTTGCTTGCTGAAAGTGAGGATGACTTGAAGCACTTACTGATGAAGATTAAAGACTACAGTCCACAGTATAGATTACACCTCAATATAAAGAAAACAAAAATCCTCACAATTGGTTCAATAAACAGCTTCATGATGGATGAAGAAAAGATTAACGTTGTCAAGGATTTCATATTACTTGGTTCTATAATCAACACCACTGGAAGCAGGAGTCAAGACATCAGACCATGCATTGCATTGGGCAAATCTGCTGCAAAAGACCTCTTCAAGCCCTGAAGAGCAAAGATGGATCCATACTACAGTCTGCAGTATGTATTGTTGTTGTTGTTGTTATGTGCTGTCGAGTTGGACCTGACTCATAGCAAACCCTCCTTGTATGAAAACATACACAACAAAACATTCACAAACATAATGACTTCCACATTTATAGCTCATGGAGGTTGAGTATATTTTTCATGCTGTGCCACCGTTTTTGCTATCTTTTTCCAAAATATTCACCACCACCTGTTAGCATAAATTCAATGCCCCCCAAGTGAAAGCTCCCCCCTTTCCCTTCCTCCTAGCCTTGAGAACCACTAATCTTTGTTGTTGTCACTATTGTTATGTGTTCCAAGTCATCTCCAACTCATAGTGACCCCTCTTTTGGTTTCCGAGGCATATTACTATGGAAGTAGATTGCCCAACCTTCCTTCCGAGAAGTGGCTGGTGCATTTAAATGGCCAACTTTCTGGTTAGAAGTCT
>NW_006922346.1:311400-312634 GCF_000298275.1 Orycteropus afer afer
TCCTTTTAGAAAGGAGTTAAAGCTTTTAATTGAGCATATGAAGAATAGAATTAGTATTCACTGTGTGTGACAATTAATCTTATGTGCTCCTTTGATTAAGCTATGGTGCCCAGTTGTTTAGCCAAACATTAATTACTGTTATGAAGAATTTACATGTGGTCGACTCAGTTCATCTTACGTAAAATAATGTAGATGGGCATCAACCAATCATTTGAAGACGCTAAGAGCAAAAAGCAAATTTTTTTAGGTTAGATTTAATTTCTGGATTGTAAAGAGAATGTTGCCAGTATTCTTTAGTCTTCCTTTTCCTTGGCTTTGGAACACAAAACTGCAGTAATCTCTAGTCTGCACCTGACATACAGATTTTGGCTTTCCTAGTGCCTTTAACATGTAAACCAATTTCTTAAAATCTCTTGCTCTCTGTAGATAAATAGAGAGATGTATAGATAAATATGATTTAGATATATTCATCTTATTGGTTCTGTTTTTCTACAAAGCCCTAAAATAACATGTGTCTGGAATAGGTGGCGTGGTCATTTTATTTATTTTTTTATTTCACTCAACCTTCCTAATAATATGAATATATAGTTATTTTCATTCAATTATTTAACATGATAAAACTGAGTCTCAGAAATTTTGACCAATGTGCTCAAGGTCAACCAACTAGTAAAAGCCATAATCAGGAATTAGATCAAAGTCACTCTAATTGAAAATAGTTTTCCTTTACCTCTCAATAAGGGGCTTTTTTTTTCTTTTTTTTTTTTTTACTTGTAAAGAGTAGGTATATTATGAATGGCTGTATTTTAAAACCTAGGATGGACTACTTTGCTTTTATGTACACATCTTTAAGATGCTAGTATTTTACTGATTAAGTCATGAGACATTTACTAAAGTATTACCACATTTCGTTAGATGCTGGTAATATCAAATCAAATAAAACATAGTCCTTTGTCTTAAAGAAAGAAAACTCTAGAGGCAGAGAAACCTATTCACTCAATAATACATAATGCAGTTCATAGAGATATGCATAAAATACTACTCCGGAATGAGAAAATAGGCAATTAAATTAAACTCTAAAGCAGTGGGGCAATTCAGAGAATGCTTGAGTTTGTTAAATATATAGGAATCATGAAGAAAAAGAAATAGAAAATTGAGTCATTTCATTCAGAAGGAACAGCTTGTGTGAGTGTATATATGGGAACACTTGATGGAAAATCCCATTTGGACAGCTGTG
>NW_006922346.1:313659-324727 GCF_000298275.1 Orycteropus afer afer
ATTGTACTTCAGGACAGATTTTGAAACATCCTTGTGATGATGAATGCCATGCCATTCCTCTTCAACTTGTCATTCATGACATAGTAAATCATATGGTTGTCTGATTCAAATTGTCCAAAACCAGTCCATTTCAGCTCACCAATGCCTAGGATATCAATCTTTATGCATTCCATTTCATTTTTGACCACTTCCAATTTTCTTAAACTCATACTTTGTACATTCCATATTCCAATTATTAATGGATGTTTGCAGCTATTTTTCCTCTATTTGAGTCATGCCATGTCAGTACATGAGGGTCCTGAAAGACTTACTTTATCTGTATCATCGCTTAGGTTGGTTCTACTCTGATGTGGCAGCTTTTTCCTAATCCTATTTTGAGTGCCTTCTGACCCAAAGGCCTTGTCTTTCTGCACTGTGTTGTATAGTGTCACATAATAAGGAAGATCAAAGAAGAGTTGATGCCTTTGAATTATAGTGTTGGTGAAGAATATGGAAAATAACATTGACTGCCAGAAGAACGAACATATCTGTCTTGGAAGAATTATAGACAGAATGCTTCTTGGAAGCATTCTGTGGTCACATGGTCAGAAGGGATCATTACTTGGAGAAGGATATCATACTTGGCAAAATAGAAGTCAGCAAAGAAAGGAAGACCCTCAATGAGATGGATTGACAGAAAAGCTGCAACAATGCTCTCAAGTATAGCAAGGAATGTGAGGCTGGTATAGGACCAGGCAATATTTTGTTCTGTGATATATAGAAGATTGCTATGATTTAGAGTCTACTTCACATTATCCAACAACAGTAATAACAAACTCATGAATAATTTAGTGAAAAATTCAGGTTAGGATCACAGAGCTTCTCAGTGTTAGGGTAACAGTTTCGTTTTTCCTCTAAAGTCTTGATTTGATTCCTAAGTATCTTATCCTAGCATCTCATTCTTGAATTTCATGTTCTGGGAAGGAGTATCATTTCAATAGGGTTATATTTCAAGCATAGACATTGATGAGAAATAATTTCATGCTACAAAAAGCAATAAATTTCAAAATGTGCTCAAATATATAAATTTTCATTATACTTAGATTTTAAACATTCTTATTAAAAAAGTACTTGAAAGGTAGTATGAATTGGTAAAACATTTAGTTATTTTGCACATTGATCTTAAGACTATGTTAACAATTCACAAGCATAGATCTTTTCTACACATAAAGATGGTGTTTGATTAATTTTCATGGTGCAGTCTCATAATATTTAGTTTGATTACTTCATCCAAAACATTGACTGATAATCTAAACAAATAGAATATATAAAATTTCCCTGGAGACATCACAAATTTGTTTGCTTTTCTCAAGGTAATTAGTATTTCATTTTCAGTTGTAGAAATCCTTAGAAATATAAGTGGATAGGAATTTTAAAACAAATGCTAAATATTAGATTTCTGTGTGAAAGAGGAACTATTGCTTTCTTTAAATTTTTGAAAAATAATTTGAATATATTTTATGTAAGCAAAATAATTTCAAAATTATTTTACCATGCCAAACACAATTCCCAAATAATGTTAAATGAACATCATATAATAAGTGTTACAGATCATATTTTGCTTTTAAAACAGCATCATTCTATACTTGCAATTATTGAAACCAATGATGATTAATAAATGATCCCCTTTTTTTAATGAAAATATAAATCATTTTTCTTAGATTTAAGAGTGTCTTAAAATCATTTTTGACAATATATTATAATCTATATAAATATTAAGGAGCTCTGGTGGCACAGTGCCTAATTAAGTGATCTCACACAAGTGGGTATGACAAACAGGTACTAAACTAAGTAACTTTGGATATGAGTGAGTCTATATAACTAAAGGAAAATGGAACTGTACTCTATGTGATGGTTATTTTCCACAAGGATATGAGCTAACAATGCTTACACCATTTTCATATATACTGTAATTGAACAGTCATGTAACTGGAAAGTAGATGGTAGTAGACAGGTTTCTCACAGTTGGGTTGGGAAGTTAAAGACAAGCAAGAGGAACCAAAACACCAAACCCACTGCTGTGGAGTAGGATCTGACTCATAGCAACACCTCCTTTGGTTTTCAAGGCAGTACCACTGCAGAAGTAGATTGTCCAACCTTCCTTCCAAGGAGTGGCTGGTGGGTTTGAACTACCAGCCTTCTGGTTAGTCATCACATGCATTAGGCACTACACCACCAGAGCTCCCAGCAAGAAGAAAGGGCTAAAATAATTCATGTGGTAATGGACGATAGTTGGAGACCTCAGAGTGTGAACTCATGTTTAGGTTATAATTACTGAGAAATTTTACATATAGTAATACATATACCTACTCCTCACTTATGGACTATATCATTATTCAACATTTCATATATATGAGAACAATAAAAAATCTGACTAGTTTGCACATTAATGACATATGTCTGGCAGTAATGAACACTGAAGTCTGATGTGAGAGTAATGCTGGCTGTGATGATTAAGGTTATGTGTCAATTTGATTGGGCTAAGATTCTCAGTAGTTTGGCAGTTATATAATGATGAAATTCTGTAGCTATGTAATGAAATGTGACTGTTATGTAATGATGTATTCTGGCAGTTTTTTCATCATGTGGTGATTCTCCCTTTTCTGATCTGATATCGTCATCCTCCATTTTCACATAACACTGAATTTCACATAATGACCTGCTCTTTGGAACCTAACCATCTTGATAAGGGAGGAGTGGGTATGTGTGTATATATGGAATGGTAGACACACATATAGTCCTCTTGTGGTGTAGTGCCTAAGGCATTTGACTGTTAACCAGAAGGTTGGCAGTTCAAACTCACCATCAACTCCATGGAAGGAAGATGGGGCGATCTACTTCTGTAAAGATTTACCACTTGGAAAATCCAATAGGGGTTGCTATAAGTCAGAATAGACTCTATAGCAGTGACTTTTTTTTTTTTTTAATCTGATAGAAACAATGATCTCAGGAGCAACATGCACATCTAGGACCATAATCCAGGAAAAAAGAAACAAAAACAAAAACAAACCTCCTTAGAAAATGTCTGATTTTTGGATTAGGGCAGAAAATATACATGATGAGCCTGAACCAGAAATTAATAAATTACTAGAAATCTATCACAATTATGAGTTTACACTGACAGAAATAATGATCACAATTATGAGTTTACACTGACAGAAATAATGATTAGATAAGTCAATAAATGAGGAAGAAAAGACAAATCTCCCATGCAAAAGAATTTCAAGTAATTCATATGGATACTCTTGGGCAATCCTACTTCCGTAGTGATACTGCCTCGGAAACCCAAGGAGGGGTCGCTATCAGTCGGGGCCGACTCGACGGCAAACAACAACAACAACAACAACAACTCTGCCCTTAAGGAGAATGAGCATAACTCTGTACTTCTTTAGTATAAGCTAGGCAGAGTGATTTTTTCCAAAGAGTAGAGTACAGAAGGGGGGTAGTGGAGATTAACTTTATATTGAAAAGCATTACAAATATTATCAGCAAGAGGATCACAGTCAATAGCAACAATGATAAATCATGTTGATAGTATATATCCTTGATATAATGTGATGAAAATGGAAATTTAGCTCTGCAGTCTTCCTAAATTTCCTAAAATTCATAACATCACCATAAGCAATATCAAAAGTAATGGAGAAATGATTGAAGTTGTCAGGGATTTCATTTTCCTTGGATCCACAAACAATGCCCATGGAAACAGCAGCCAAAAAATCAAATGACTTATGGCAATGGGAAAATCTGAACAAGATTTCTTTAAAGTATTAAAGAGAAAAGATGTCACTTTGTAAACTAAGATGTGCCTGACCAAAGCTGTGGTATTTTCATTAGCCTCATATGCATGTGAAAGCTAGATAATGCATAAGGCAGATCACAGAAGAACTGATGAAATTGAATTGTGGTGTTGGCAAAGACTACTAAAAATGCCATGGACTGACAAAAAAAATGAACAAATCTGTCTTGGAAAAAGTACAGCAGGAATGCTTCTCAGAATTGAGAATGACCAGATGTCGTCTCATGCACTTTGGTCATGTTGTCAGAGGGACCAGGCACTGGAGAAGGATGTCATAGTTGGCAAAATAGAGGGTCAGCGAAAAAGGGCAAGTCTTTCAAATAAATGGATTGACACAGTGGTTGCATTGATGGGCTCAAGCAGAGAAAGATTTTGAGGATGGCACAGGACCAGGCCGTGTTTCATTCTGCTGTACATAGAGTTACTATGAGTCGGAATTCACTCAAAGAGACTTAACAACGCCAACAACAATAAGGAAAAATGCAATAGGCAAATACAAATTGAGGGACTTTCTACAAAATGCCCAACTAATAGCACTCAAAACATTCAAGGTCATCAAACAAAAGGAAAGTCTGAGAACTTTTCATATAGAAGAGGAGCCTAAGGAAACATGAGAAATAAATATAATCTTGTATTCTGGACAGGATCATGAAAAGGCAAAAGGGATATGGAAAAACTAAGGAAATCTGAATAAATTATGAAATTTGTTTAACAAAAATGTATTAATACTGGTTCATTAATTATAACATATGTACCACAATAATTTTAAGATTTGTATAATAGGGATAATTGAGTATGGGCCATATGAGAACTCTTTGGGTTATCTTCACAATTTTTTTTTGTGAGTTGAAAATTTTATAAAACTTTTATTAAAAAAATGTTATGATCTAATGACTTAAAATTCTGTGAAAGACTTATAAGTAAAAGTACTATGACTGACTATGAATGATGGTGAAGATATTAAGAATTGCAAATATTTAACGAACCATGTTTATGTGAGTCACAGTTCTTTCGAAGTGGTTTAAATAATTAAATATTAGCTAATTTTTAACTATACAAAATATCTTAAATATGTTGTTGTTGTTGTTATGTGCCGTCGAGTTGGACCCAACTCACAGCGACCCCTCCTTGGGTTTCCCAGGTGGTATCACTAAGGAAATAGACTGCCCAACCTTCCTTCTGAGGAGTGGCTAGCTTTATATTTATATTCATAGCAGTATCTTACATTGACATGCAGGCTTGCCTTTTCACCTAATGCTTTCATTTTTGAGTATTCCTTTCTTCTCCCTTTCCCTCCCACTGCCAGAAAAAACTGCAATGCCTTGTGCTCCCTAGGATTCAACCATCACTTATTTCCTATACCAGAAGTTAGTGCTTTCAACTGACCAGGAAACCTACTGCTATTGTATAGTGACCCTATGAGACAGAGTAGAACTGCGTCATAAGATTTCAAAAGCTATAAATCATTAACAAAGCAGACCGCAGAGCAACTCTGGGTTTGAACTGCTGATGGATATATTGGTTAGCAGATGAATGCCTTAACCACTGCACACCAGAGCACTTCCAACTGACCACGGAACTTTTGTCATTAGTATCTTTCCCACATTTCAAGGTTTATATACAGAAAACTAAATTTGAGACAATTTTCTTTTTTCTTATTCCCTGCCCCAACCTACTCTATTTTCTCCTTCTTGTATAGGATCAATATCTCCACCTAATCACCCAAACAGCGTGTTTTTTTTCCCTCTCACTAAGTATGCTTCCCCCCATGTTCTTTCTCCATGTAACTCATATCTTTCATTTTGTTACTGAGGCTCATCTCTTCATTTTTCTTTTCCTCTTCTAGATGTGTCTGCCATTTCTTCCTTAACTCAAGATTATGTAAGTCTACACTTCACACTTTTCATTGTCCATAGCCCTGAGTTAGCATTCTTAAAATAAATAAATAAAAAACAAGTTAGAAGGTATTTTGTTTACAACTTTTAATATATCGTAAATGCTGCAAATTCAGTCTCCTTGCGTAGTATATCAACTGCTTTATATTTGTTCTCAAAAAGTCTGTGGTGGGATTCCTTCCATTCCCAAGGCATATCAGGCACCTTTCAGGCCTGTGATTATAGCTCTCTGCTAGAAAAGTCACCCTTCCCATTCTCCACAGCATAACTCCGCTATTGACCTCAGGCACAGTTCCATGACTCTGTAAGATGGAAATATTTACTGTGACATACATTTCTTTGGAAATATTTAAAATCGTTTATTAAAACAATATTAAGGTTTTTTTGTTGTTGTTGTTTTGTTTTTAATTTCGTTGCAAAACTTTAGGAGCTCTGGTACTGTAGCGCCTAAGGCATTTGACTGCTAACCAGAAAGCTGGCCAGTTCAAACCCACCAGTTTGAACTGGTTCCTCGGAAGGAAGGTTGGACAATCTACTTCCTTAGTGATACGACCTGGGAAATTCAAGGAGGGGTCACTATGATTCTGATCTGACTTGATGGCAGTGAGTTTTTTTTTTTTTTTGCTAATCTTTAAGCTTCTTGGGGAAATGTATTATTCCTAGAACTAAGCTAAGTATCTAGGATAAAATAACTATGCAATAAATTTTGTGAAATGACTGAATCAATGGGATTTCCCAATTCCCCATATATTTTCATATGTATTACATTAATTAATCAGACACTTAGATAGGATTTTGAAATACTCATGTATTTTTCATCAGACATTAACTTAGCATATGTTCTTGAAGATTATATGCTAATTTGTATGAAACATTATAATCTTCTTGTATAATTTAGTATCTGCTAAGTACTAACAAGAATCTTCAATTCAATATGTAAAGCATTAGCTATTGCCATCTCATTAAAATTAATGAATTTTGTGTAGTAAATTTCTGAATATTTTCTTTGTTTAAACATAGAATGACACATATTTATATGAATAATATTGAATGTCTTATTGTAACTGTCAAGGGAAGAAAAAAAAAACTTTCTAGTCTAAATAAGATATAATAATATCTAACTGCAAACAGATGTTAAGAGAAACCATAGAAAGAAAACTCACTTTGTTTCTAATTTAACAATCTCTACTTTTCAAATTAAAACAGGAAATATATACTACCATGAGTGAATTACCAAAAATATTAATAGTGCAAATGCCTAATTTAAATTGTTTAGATAATGTTTTGTTCCATCACATTAAACAAACATCACATGTTTAGAAAGTGTCTAAATAGATTTAAGTAACACGCACATATACAAAGAGGAAAATCTGGTTTGTAATTGATATTAATGGGGGGGGGACAGAGAAGCAAATTATATGAAAAAGAGAAGTTGTCTCCTGTTCTTAGTCTAAATAAGAATGAGGAAATAAAAGAATGCAACAAATAGCAGAGGCAGACAATTCATCAAATGTTTCAATAAAAATAGAGTGATACAAGGACATTCTTGAGATAATCAAAGGGATGTCAGAGATGGGAGGAGCACTGCTATTCTCACTGCTGCAATATGCAACTGATTGTTCAGGACTCTGTAGGGAATTGCTCAGTTCAGGTAGAATACAAATCAGATCTCCCTATAGTTCAGACATGGCCAATTCCATCTCTCAAATGAAGGAAAGAGTCATGAATTTGAAAATATCTCGTAGTTTGTAACTTCATTCTATACTCAACAAAGCAAAACAGTGGATTAATTAAAGGATGAGAGTGACCCTGGTAAACAGTGCATAATAGGGATATGAATCACCAGAATTTTAGGAATATAAGCAGTAACTGGAAGAAAATGCAGAACTCTAAAGTGGGTTTGATGTTCACAGATCCAGTTGTTTTCCCTCTAGTCTAGAAGTTGAATGCATGAAGGAAAGACCCATAAAAAATAATTGACTCTCTCCTGTGTGATTGTTCTTTTCACTCCAGTAAAGTATAGAAAAAATATTTGGGAAAGTATGTCATGAAGTGATTGTATTGGTACATCAAAAGAGAGTAAGGTCCCATCAGTGTTATGACAAAATTTATAAGAGGAAGGGATTAGGACTTTTGAAAAAGCACAGATGATCCAAAGAGACAGCCCCAGTCTTTGAACACTACCCTTGGAATCCTGCACCTACTTGGGGATAGTTTTCTGTATCTCAAAGTTGTTCAGAATAATAGACACTTTTAAATATTTTCAAGCTGTTGTTATTTAAAATATCCCATGTATTTTTCAAGTTCTTTGATGTTAAAGATAATTTAAATTTCTTACTGATGCTTGTTGTTGTGTTGTTGTTTGCCTTTGAGTCGGCCCCGACTCATAGCGACCCCTCGTTGGGTTTCCGAGGCAGTAACACTACGGAAGTAGGATTGCCCAACCTTCCTTCCAGTACAATATTAAACACAGACTCTCAAGAAATGAATGCTGATTATCTAAATAGAAGCACATTTAACCTTTTAAAAATATAATTACATTTTGTTGTTGTTGTTGTTATGTGCCATCAAGTTGTCTCTGACCCATAGCGACATTATATACAACAGAATGAAGCACTGCCTGGTCCTGTGCCAGCCTCACTATTCCTGTTGTACCTGAGCCCATAGCTTCAGCCACCATGTCTATCTATCTCATTGAGGTCCTTCCCCTCTTTTGTTGAACTTCCACTTTACCAAGCATGATATCTTTCTCCAGATATTGGTCCCTTATGATAACATAACCAAAGTAGGTGAGACGAAGTCTGGCCATTCTCGCTTCCAAGGAGCATTTTGGGTGCACTTCTTCCAGGACAGATTTGTTAGTTTTTAGCAGTCTATAGTATTTTCAGCATTCTTCGCCAACACCACAACTCAAAAGCATCAAATCTTCTTTGATCTTCTTTATTCATTGTCCAGCTCTCACATGCATGTGAGGCAATTGAAAATACCTTGGCTTGGGGTAGGTTCCACATGTGTACATGAACATAATTCACCTAGTCTTCAAGGAAATATCTTTGCTCTTCAGTGCTTGAAAGAGGTTTTTTTTTTTTTTTTTTTTTTTGCAGCAGATTTGCCCAATGCAATATGCCTTTTGATGTCTTGACTATTGCTCCCATTGGGGTTGACTGTAGAACCAAGTAATATAAAGTGTTCGACAACTTCATTCTTTTCTCCTTCTGTTCTGATGCTGCTTATTGGTCCAGGCATGAGGATTTTTGTTTTCTTCATGTTGAGTTGTAATCCATACTGTAGACTGTAGTCTTTGATTTTCATCAGTAAGTGATGTAAGTTATCCTCACTTTCAGCAAGCAAAATTGTGTCATATGCATATTGCAGGTTGTTAATAAGACTTCCCCCAATCCTGATGCCATGTTCTTCTTCATATAGTCCAGTTTCTCACATTACTTGCTCAGCATACAGATAGAATAAGTATGGTAAAAGGATACAACCATGATGCATTCCCTTCCTGATTTTGAATCATGAAGTATCTCCTTGTTCTGTTCAAACAACAGCCTCCTGGTCTATATACAAGTTCCGCATGAGCACAATTGAGTGTTCTGAAATTGCCATTCTTCTCAAAGATATCCATGATTTGTTACGATCCACAAAATTGAATATCTTTGCATATTCAATAAAACACAAGTAAACATCTTTCTGGTATTCTTTGCTTTGAGCCAAGATCCAACTGACATCAGCAATGATATACCTCATTCCATGTCTTCTTCTGAATCCAGTTTGCATTTCTGAAGGGTGTCTACCAATATATTTCTACAACCATTTTTGAGTTATCTTCAGTAAGATTTTACTTGTGTACAATAGTAATGATAGTGTTCTATAATTTCCACATTCTGTGGGATCACTTTTCTTTGGAATGGGTATAAATATGCATCTCTTCCAGTAAGGTGGCCAGGTAGCTGTCTTCCAAATCTCTTGGCATAACTGAGTGAGTGCCTCCAGTGGGGCATCTGTTTGGTGAAATATCTCAATGGGTACTCTAACAATTTCTGGAGCCTTATTCTTTGCCAATTCCTTCAGTTCAGCTTTGACTTCTTCCTTCAATACCATTGGTTTTTCATCATATGCCACCTCCTGAAATGGATGAAGATCGACCAGTTCTTTTTGGTACAGTGGCTCTGTGTAGCCTTCCATCTTCTTATGATGAAATATTTTGTCCATAGAATCTTTCAATATTGCAACTTGAGGCTTAAATTTTTTCTTCAGTTCTTTCAGCTTGAGAAATGTCAATTGTGTTCTTCCCTTTTGTTTTTCTAACTCCAGGCCTTTGCACATTTCATTTTAGTAATTGACTTTGTCTGCTCAAGCTGCTCTCTGTAGTCTTTAGATGGTCTCTAAATTCAGGAAGGATATATTCAAGATCATATTTTGGTTCTTGTAGACTTGTTTTAATTGTATTCAAGTTCAAGTTGAACTTGCATATGAGTTGATAGTCTGTTCCACAATCAGCTCCTGGCCTTGTTTTGGCTGAAGATATTGAGCTTCTCCATCACCTCTTTCCACAGATGTAGTCAATCTGATTCTTATTTATTCCACCTGGCAAAGTCCACGTGTGTAGCCACTGTTTGTGTTGTTGAAAAAATGTATTTTCTGTGAATAATTTGTTGGTCCTGCAAACTTCTATCATGTGATCTGCAGCGTTATATCTGTAATCAGTGCCAAATTTTCCAACTACCGGTGATTCTTTTTTTTCCAACTTTTGCATTCAAGTCACCAGTGATAATTAACACACCTCAATTGCACATTTGGTCAATTTCAGACTTCAGAAGTTGATAAAAATCTTCAATTTCCTCATCTTTGGCTTTGGTGGTTTGTGCATAAATTTGAAAAATATTAGTATTAACTGGTCTTCCTTGTAGGTGTATGGATATTATCTTATCACTGACACCATTGTACTTCAGGAGACATCTTGAACCATCCTTTGTGATGATGAATGCCATGCCATTCCTCTTCAAATTGTCATTCCCTGCATAGTAAATCACATATGGTCATCTGATTCAAAATGACTTAAAACTATTCATTTCAGCTCACTAATGCCTAAGACATCAATATTTATGCGATCCATTTCACTTTTAACAAGTTCCAATTTTCCTAGATTCATAATTCATACATCCCATGTTCCTATTATTAATGGATGTTTGCAGCTGTTTCTCCCGCATTTGAATTATGCTATGTCAGCAAATGGAGGTCTCAAAAGTTTTACTTTATGCTTATCAGTAAGGTTGGTTCTACTCTGATAATGTAGCTCTTTCCCAGTTGTATTTTGAGAGCCTTCTGACCTAAG
>NW_006922346.1:325757-329075 GCF_000298275.1 Orycteropus afer afer
CAATGAAAATATGCTTCCTGTTAGCACCCACCACAGACTAGACATTATAAAATATGTTGACAGATATTTGACCCATATGATCCGGCGTAACATATAACACTTTAGTCATCCATAATGAGAAAGAAGCTATGTGGATTTTACAGCAAGTCACTGCAAAAGAATAACAATATTAACTCTTGATGTTCTGGAGCAAGGCCATACTATCTGCAACAATAAACAAAAACAACTCATATTACTGGTTGTTGGTAGACCCACAGGACACTAGAACCAGAGGGGTCCATCATAAGCTAGATTCTAGCAAACTTATCATCTCATATGGTCTAGGTGGCCTAGAAAAAATCATAATGAAATGTACATTGAGTAGGCAGGATGGAGATACAATACTACAGCACATAAGTATGTCATATGAGCAGGTTGCTCAGACCAATATGTCACCCACCACAATATTTTCAGAGCCTCTTCTTTAACTCACATTCTTGACTATATTAGAAGATTTCCATTAAAACAGCTTTGGAGGGAGCCAAAAATTCTAAGCTAATTTGTAGATGGGTAAGTAGCACAGTGCCTAAGGCACTTGATTGCTAACCAGACGTCTGGCGGTTCAAAACCACCAGCCACTCCTCGGAAGGAAGATGGGGCAATCTAGTTTCGTAGTGATACTGCCTCGGAAACCCAAGGAGGGGTCATTATGAGTCGGGTCTGACTCGAGGGCACATAGCAACAACAACAAAGCCTTTAAAAGGAGCTCTAGTGTCATAGTGTCTAAAGCATTTGACTGCTAACCAGAAGGCTGGTGGTTCAAGCCACTCTTCGGAAGGAATACCGGGCAATTTACTTCCATAGAGATACCACTTCAGAAACCCAAGGAGTAGTGCTTATGAGTGTAATTGACATGACAGCAGTGAGGTTTTTTTTTTTTTTTTTAGCCTTTAAACACAGCATTGAAAGGATTTCTTCACCATGGACAGAATATTGAGCCATGCACTTGATCATTCACTTTGAGTGGAAAAAAAAGATAACAGTAAACATTTACTCATGGGAAGTGGAAACTAATTTGGAAGTTTGGATGGTCATGGGTGGAGATAGATCAGGGATAATGGAATTTATATGAAAGGAGTATAGGCAGATTAAAGAGAGTGAGTCGACTTGAAGGCAGTGTGTTTTGTTTTGATGAGAGTGTATGTGAAGTATAAATATTTTTGTAATATTTTTTAGTACTCTGATCATCTATCACAGAAAAGATATTAGAAAAATAAGTAGCCAGCCTCTGATATTAGTCATCACAATGGTGGCACAATGGACTCATGAATGGAGTAACCCTGATGGCTCATGAGTCCAAAACACATGTTTCCACTAAACCAAGCTACAGTAACTAATGCCACTTAAATATCTAAAGTACAAGCAATGACATTCAACACTGAGTTCACTGTAGAGAACCATACCTCAAGGAGAACTAATAACCCTTGGTGATAAGTATATTACATTGAATCTTTTTTACCTTAGATAAGCGCATTTCATTTTGTCTTAAAACAATATGTACTCCAAATAAGGGTTCACTTTTCTTTCCTGCAAACTTGGCCACTATTATTTGAGTATTTATAGTGTTTAATCTACTATAAAGCTTAAAATCATAAAATAGAATGGAAAGAAACTACCCTCCTTATACAAAGGAAAGTGGGGGAAGGAGCAGGAGGTATTTGACAATGGTATCTATTGGTACTATCACATTCTGCACCTGCCATAAGCTACTAGCCTAATAGATATGAATGCGCATTTAAGGAACCAGCTTAAAGATAATATTGCCCTGTAATGATAGGGTTTATCCTTTGAGGAGTGGTATATATCCAAAATCTATAATAAAAAGTTATTTTAATTAAATAAATCCTTGAGTTTTATAATAATCATATTATTGACTTGGGATAAATACTGATTGTCCAATAGGTAGACTAGATAAGTCTAGAAAAATAAGTAGCTGGAATCACCACCACTCCAGCAACCTCTTTGGATAATTTTCAGTTTCTACCTTTATGTGTCTGAAAAGCATGATTTCCAGTGGGGAATCACATCCTTACCTTACACTGGGGAACACAGAAAATAATCATATTGAACTTTAAGCTATAACTACAATCTCTTGATTTGACTTAGGATTTGTGCTCCAAAAGACCAGTAGGCATGAAAAAGAGTCATCAAACTGGCAGAAGTAATTAATGCAGACCTTATGAGGTGGAAGGATTTTTAACACAATGGCGACAAGAAAGAGTACACTTGACAGCCAGGAGTTCTTCTGTATAGTCTCTTGTTACTACCTTGCCCAATTTTCATTGTAAACAGATAAATGCAATGTTACAACATGAGAATTCATGATAACCAGGAATTCAGTGTGCCCTGAGGGTTAGTTTAGGTCACAATACAAGGTAGGAATCTTAAACCACTAAAAATACCAGCTGAGAGTGAAGAATATATATTGATTGGGTAGAGGATGAGATGGCTTTTGAAACCACCTCCAGTGACATGTGATGTAATTTTGTCATGCATACTTTTTGTAGATGAAATGGACTGGTATAAGCTCTTTTGAATTAGGCAATCATATAGTCTACTCTGCTGGGAATGGAAAGTTGCAGAGTACTGACATCATATTTAACTTCAAAAAGAACATTTCAAAATCTATGCTGAAGTACAATGCTGTCATTGATAGGATAATATTCCATACATCTACAAGTAATATCAATTAATACTACTATTATTCAAATTTAAGCACCAACTACTAAAGACAAAGATGAAACTGAAGATTTTTACCAGTTTCTCAAGTCTGAAATTGACCAAACATGCCTTCACAATGCATAGTTAATTACTAGTGATTGGCATAATTAATTACTAGTGAAGTTTGGAAACAAAGAAGCAGCATCAGGAGTTGGAAAATATGTCCTTGGTGAAAGGAAATATGCTAGAGATCACATGAGACAATTTTTTAAGACCAATGATAATTCATTGGAAATACCGTTTTTTCAAAAACATGAACAGAGACTACACATGTGGATCTCACCAGATGGAATACACAGGAATCAAATTGACTGGTTTTTTGGAAAGAAACAATGGAGAAGCCCAATATCATTAGTCAGAACAAGACTGGGGCTGACTGTGGAATGGATTATCAATTGCCCCTGTGCAAGATCATATTGCAACTGAAGAAAATGAAAACAAGTCCATAAAAGACAAAAAATAACCCTGAGTATATTTCACTTGAATTTAGAAAGCTCAAGAATGTATTTGATGCAAGCATTATTGAAGAAGAACAAAGTAGGAGGCCTCACATTCCTG
>NW_006922346.1:329750-332950 GCF_000298275.1 Orycteropus afer afer
TGGCAATGACATATCTGACAAGAGACTTATCTCTAGAATTTATGGAAAACTCCAACACCTCAGTAACAAAAAAGACAAATAATCCAATTGAAAAATGAGCAGAAGACATGAATACAACACTTCCCCAAGAGGATATTCAGGCAGCCAACAAATATATGAAGAAATCTTCATGATCATTAGCCATTAGAGAGATGCAAATCAAAATAACAGTGAGATACCATCTTGTCCCAGCACTAGTAGCAAAGTTCAACAAGACAGAAAATAACATGCTGGCGAGGATGTGGAGAGTTTGGGATGCTCGTACACTGCTGGTGGACTGTCAAATGATACAACCACTGTGGAAAGCAGCATGACAGTGATTCCTCAAAAAGCTGGAATTAGAAATACCATTTGACCCAGAAATTCTATTACTAGATATAAATCCTAAAAAAGTAAGAGGTAGGACAAGAACAGATATATGCATACCCATGTTCATAGCAGCACTATTTACAATAACCAGAAGATGAAAACAACCTAAGTGCCCATCAACAGTAGAATGTATAACCCAACTATGAAATACTATTCAACCTTAAGGAATAATTAGAATCGGCAAAACACTGAATAATGTGGATGAACTTGGAAGACATTATGCTGAGTGAAATAAGTATGTCACAGAAGGACAAATACTGTATTAGTCCATTATTGTAAAAATGTCAAGGAAAGGTTTATATATGGAAGGAAATTTTCTTAGTTGGTTACCAGGGTTGGGAGGGAAGGAGATGAGAGGGAACACTGTTAGATAGGAAGAGATAAGTATTGTTTTTGGTGAAGAGAAGGGCATGATACCAAATGTAAGTAATCAACACAGTGGCATTGAGGAAGAGGAAGACATATAAAGGTGTGTGGGAGTTACAGACAACAAATATAAACCCTTTGATAGATGTGTGCCCAGGCTAAACTATTAAGTATGTCCATGTAGGGAGGAGTGAGCCCAAGACCATGTATAGGGTTGGCAGACAATATTTCTACAAGTGTATTTGTATGTTCTGTAATAATTCCAAGGTATAGTGTAGCGCTGACAAAGGGCAAGGTTGTAGTCACTTCTTGGCTACAGACAGCTACCCAGAGGGAGCAAATAGCTGGACCTGTGTGTTTGGGACCATAGTCACAGGGGACATCAAGCTCCATTGGCATAACCTATTACACCAAAACATTGTTCAGCACCCTACTTTGGTGAGTAGCAACTGGGATCTTAAAAGCTTGCAAGCAGCCATCTAGATACAGCAATGGGTCTCTCCTTGTCCAGAGCAAAGATAAATTAAGAAAACCAAAGAAACATGGAAACAATTAGTTCAAGTGACACTGGTACACCATGTGATCTGTAGCCTATATGAGAATGAGACCAGAAGAAGATGGTGCCCGGCTACCACTGTCAACCACTCAGAGGGGCATCTGTGTAGGAGATCCTAGATAGAGAGGGAAAACAATGTGGAACAAAACTCAAAAATCATTTGAAGAAGAAAAAGAAGTGGGGGCAGGTTTGCTGGTCTGATAGAGCCTGATGGAACCACTAAGACTATTGCCCCTAGTTGCCCTTTAGGTCTGGAATTGAACCCACTCCTGTGGCTGTCAGCTAAATAAAAATCAGGCATATGAGCTGAATATTTACATTAGGTAGATAACACTCCTTGGAGGATCAATCATTGGAGAATAGAAGGGTTGTGTATGCATAAGGAGACAGCTCAGAGGACAGGAGTGCATGGGAGTGAGGGACACACTGAAGAGGTAACTTTGGGGAGGAAGTGGGAGGGGAGTTGTTACATTGTGGTAAATTGTAGTCAATGTCACAAGACAAAACGTATGTGAGTTGCTGTATCGAAAGTGAATTCGGTCTGTAAACTTTCACCAAAATCACAATAAAAAATTAAAAAAAAAAAAAAAAAAAAGGAATAGGTGTGATGCATCAAATACCAGTAACCAAAGACCAAACAAGTTGTGGGATGAACATCATGCATAAAGACACAAAAGTTCATTGAAAAGGCAGGAAAGAATAAAGACCAAACCACATGTCAGAAGAGATTCTGAATCTTGCTCTTGAATGGAGATTCAAGAGCACATAGAAGAATGATGAAATAATAGAGATGAACAGCACATTTCAAAGGGCAATTTGAGAAGACAAAGTAAAGTATTACAATGGAATGTGCAAAGACTTGAACTTAGAAAGCTAAAAAGAAAACATGCTTGGCATTTTTCAAGCTGAATTGAGGGAAAAAAAAATCAAACCCTGAGTTGCAATATTTAGGGATTCTGTGGGAAAAACATTTAACAACACAGGAGGCATCAAAAGAAGATGGAAGGAACACACAGAGTGCCTGAACCAAAGAGAGTTGAACTATTTGAAGAAGTAGCATGTGATAGAGAACTGTTGCTATTAAAGGAAGAACACCAAGCAGCAGTGAATGAATTGCCAAAAGGCAAGTCTCCAGAAAATGATGGAATACCTACCCATTGAGATATTTCAACAAAAGAATGCAACCCTGGAAGCCCTCACTCATATATGCCATGAAATTTTGGTAGACAAATACCTGGCCAACCAAGGGTTAGAGATCCATATTAGTGACATTACATAGAAAAGTCATCTAACAGAATGCAGAAATTACCAAATAATATTATTAATATCATACATAAGTAAAATTTTGCTGAAGATAATTCAACAATTTTTGCAGAATTACATAGACACAGAGCTACGAGAAATTCAAGCCAGATTGAGAAGTGAGCATAGAATGAAGGATTTCATTGCTGAGGTGAAATGAGTCTGAGCTGAAAGCAACAAGTACCCAAAAGATGTGTTTTATTAACCATGCAAAGTCATTTGACTGTGTGGATCACAACAAATTATGGATAATATTGCAAAGAATGGGAATTCTAAAACACTTAAAAGTGTTCATGAGGAAACTATGTATGGAAAAATAAGCAGTTTTTCAAACAGAACAAGGGGATACTGCATAATTTAAAATCCAGGTGTGTGTCAGGGTTGTATCTTTTCACCATATTTATTCTATCTGTATAGTGAGCAAATAATCCAAGAAGCTAGACTATATGGAAAAAAAACAGGGAATAAGAATTGAAGGAAAAATTATTAACAACTTGAAATATGAAGATGATAGGAGTTCTGGTAGCATAGTGTCTAAGGCACTTGACTGCTAACCAGAAGGCTAGCA
>NW_006922346.1:333395-341696 GCF_000298275.1 Orycteropus afer afer
GAAGTAGATTGCCCAACCTTCCTTCCAAGGAGTGGCTGGTGGGTTTGAACCAAGGGCCTTCTGGTTAGCAATAAATGCCTTAAGCACTATGCTACCAGAGCGTCTAATGTCCTGCAAAAGACCTCTTTAAAGTGCTAAATAGTGCAGATGTCATTTTGAAGACTAAGTACTCCTGACCCAAGCCATTGTCTTTTCAATAGCCTCATATGCATATGAGAGCTAGACAATGAATAAGGGAAGAAGAAGAATTGATGGATTTGAAATGTGTTGTAGAAGGGTATTGAAAATACTGTGGAATGCAAGAATGAACAAATCTGTCTCGGAATATGTACAGCTAGAATGCTCCTCAGAGGAGAGAATTACCAGACTTCCTCATCTCTTGTAATTTGGTAATGTTACAAGAAGGGACTGGTCCCTGAATTTAATGTTTGGTAAAATAGAGAGTCAGTGAAAAGGGAAATCATCCTCAATGAGACAGATTGACACAGTGGTTGCAATGATGGACTCAAGCATCTCAAAGATTGTATGAGTGATGCACGACCAAGAAGTGTTTTGTTCTGTGGTACATAAGGTTGATATGAGTTGGAAATGACTTGATGGCACTTAGCAACAGCAACAAAAACCACCATTTAGAAAGAAACAAAATGAGAATCCTAGAGGAGATAGTGTGTACTTGTTCTAAGATACTGTATATTTACTCTATGAAGTAAGGATCAAAGCAATGCAAGGGATAAAGTGTACTAAGCTGACCTCATACCTCAATCGTGATAAAGTTGTGATAGTTAAGGATGTGTGTTAACTTGGTTGGCTTATGATTCTCAGTGCTTTAGCAGTTATGATGTATTCATTCCCCATAATAAGATTTGATATAATGTAATTACCTCCATGATAAGCTCTACTATGAGCAACCAATCAGCTGAAAGAGTGTACTCTCAGGGGTGTGGACTGCTTTCGATATATATGTGAACATCATCAGAAAGTTCTTTGGCTTTCTGCTCATTATACATTCTGCATCTGGCTCATCTTCATATCTGGTTCTTAAATTGGAACCCATGGCTTGCTGTATTCCTGCTGATCTTGGGATTGTTGCCTTGGTAGACTGTGAGACAACAACCTGCCATTTTAACTGTTAATCGTGGGTTCATCGTCCTCTAAAGCCAGCAGCCAGCTATACTGCTCCTGATCTTGAATTTGTCAGCCCATACAACTGTGTAAATCGGGAGAAGCCTCCAGCTTAACATTTGACCTGTGGTCTTGGGACTTGCCAGCCTCTACAAATGTGTGAACCATATCCTTGAGATAAATTTATCTCTATCTCTTTCTCATATAAGCAGTTTACCTAAGAAATCCAGTACATAAAACACATTTTAATAGTACTGTATCATTTTACAATTAATAAATCATGTCATCCCACAATTTTATGATGTATAGTGAATACCTTCAAAAATTACACTGACATGATAGATAGATAGATAGATAGATAGAGAGAGAGAGATAGGTGATAGATGATAGCCAGACAGATAGATAGTTGTTGGGGCATGGAGTTTAATTATAATATTCAGCTACTAACTGAATGATCAGCAGTTCATACCTACTAGCTGCTTTGTGGGAGAAAAATTTGGCAGTCTTCATTTGTAAAGATATATAGCCTTGGAAACTCAGTTGGGCAGTTCTACTATGTCCTATAGTGTTCCAATGAATGGGAATCAACTCAAAGGCATTTTTTTTTTGAGTATATGTGTATAGTCTACACATGTATTTAATATAAATACATATATGAAACTTTAGACATAAACTTAAAGGCAGCATTTTTCAAATATTTAGATATTTTGTCTTTTCAAACATTTCAACAAATTTATGTGTAAATCATATGGAGGAATGTTTATCTTCTGTAAGCCATTTTCATATATGCTTATTATTTAATTCTACATTTATTAATTAAATTTATATGCCATGAATTGTGATTCATGTGGGAGTAAAAAAAAAATTAAGATATTTGGCAAATTAAGGGTTTTGTTCATTTTAGTTCTTATACCTTATACTTGACATTTGTTGTTGTTGTTATGTGCTGTCGAGTCAGATACAACTCATAGTGACTCCTCCTTGGGTTTGAGAGGCAGTATCACTACGGAAGTAGATTGCCCCATCTTCCTTCCAAGAGTGGCTGGTGGGTTTGAACCACCAGCCTCCTGGTTAGCTGTCAAGTGCCGTAGGCACTATGCTACCAGAGCTCCCTACTTGATATATATGACTTGAAAAAACTATGCTTGCTAAATTGCATCTTAACCCTTATTATAATGTATAGGCACATCCAAGTAATAACTAGCTGATTGCACTCACTACACATGCTTTTGAGTTTTGTTGTTATGTGCCATCAAGTTGGACCTAGCTCATAACAACCCCTCCTTGGGTTTCTGAGGTGGTATCACTACGGAGGTAGGTTGCCCAACCTTCCCTTTGAGGAGTGGCTGGTGGGTTTTACATAGGCTATTTTTTATAACTGAGATACTTTCTTATTTGCTTTCTAATTTCCTCAACCTCTCTTCTTTTTGGGTTGACTAACTATTTATTATGATTATAAATGCAGCTAAGGTAACAACTTCTACAGGAAGCCTTTATTGATGACTCATTTTACTCATTCTGGTGCAATTGCGGTACTCTTTTATGGGTTTTACCTTAACATGTATCATGTTACACCGAAATGATATACCATATCTCTCCCACCACCCAAGGGATTGTGGTTTACTCATCTGTGCTGACTCCTCCTCAAGTATAGCATTATGTTAGGCACACATTTGATGTTAATATAGCTGAGAATGAAACATCATGGACCAATCCTGGCTTAAGTAATATAGAGTTACCATTGATTGCAGTGGCTAGATGCTCTGATAAATTATTCTTTCCCATTATTTTTCTACATTATGTATTATACTTGTCAGCTAATTTAGAGTTTTTAAAGCTAATAAACACTCACTTATTGAAATTATCTCAGAGTATTTTGCACTTTTTTATTAGGTGATAAAAAGCTTTGTTTTTGTGAGAATTTGTCTGTGCTATTGATCTTGAATCAAAAGGGAAGAAAATAAGTGCTAAGTTTTTGAGCTGAATTTATGAGATGCTTACAAAGAAAGAAAATAAAAATAAAAAGAGAGCTAAGTTCCTCAAAAACAAATATTACAAATTATGGGCAAAAGTTAAACAGATGATTGACCTTCTTCATGATTTGGCTATTTGTTGTTAAAATAATTAAAAACTCACTGCCACTGAGTCATTTCTGACTCATAGTGACCCCTCCTTGGGTATCTGAGGTAGTATCTCTTGGAAGTAGATTGCCCAATCTTCCTTCCAAGAAGTGGCTGGTGAGTTTGAACCACCAGCCTTCTGATTAGCAGTCAAATGCCTTAAGGATTACGCCACCAGAGCTCCTTGTTAAAGTAATCAGAAGGTACCAAAATCTTTCAGCTTTATAATATATTATGATAGCATGGAGTTATGTTATAGTTTGTATTAAAAATGTACACATTAATTGAAGCTAGGGAATGCCTAAGGCATTTGACTGCTAAACATAAGGTTGGAGGTTCAAACGTACCAACCATTCTGCAGAAGGAACAATGGGGAACAGATTTCCATAAAGATTTACTGCCTCAGAAACTGAAAGGGGGCCTTGAGGTCTTGGTAGTGGTGAGGTTTTATTTATTTATTTTTTTATTTTTATTCAATGAATTGAGGCTCCAGGACCAAGTTTTAATTTCAAAATACCAAAATAGTCAAATGACGTATAATGGTTCAGGCAGTTCTCCTCATACTCATAACCTAACACAATAATCAATATATAAATTCAAATAAAAAAAAATGATATTTCAGTGGTAATAAAACTTAAAAAAAAAACATATTTTTGGGTAAAAACATTAAACCTCTAAAAGAAAATCTATCCCTGATGCCTTGTTCAAAGTAGACTTAAATTATTTATTACAGGCCTTCTGATATCATAACAGAGATCATGTGTCTTGATGCTAAGAATGAGAATAAAATATTTCTTCTTGGAGAAATCACCCTGGTTTCCTAAGTAAGTAATTTTGACTTTTATCATTTTACTCATGACGAAGCCAGAAAGTGAAATAATACCAACCTCATAAGCACTGACAGCTTAGCTCTGTTAACAGTTTTAATACTCAAAAGTTGGGCCCAGTAGGATGTCCTTCGAACTCATAAAACATAGCAACTCCTCTTTTTTGCTATAGAAGAATGACAGTAGAGAGATAGGATCTCTTTTCCCTGAGTGGGAAGAGCTCTGGTAGCGTAGTGCCTAAGGCACTTAACTGCTAACCAGAAGGCTGGTGCTTCAAACCCACCAGCCACTCCTCAGAAAGAAGGTTGGGCAATCTACTTCCATAGTGATACTGCCTTGGAAACCCAAGGAGGGGTCTCTATGAGTTGAGTCTGACTCCAAGGCAAGCAGCAGCAACAGCAGCAACAACAATATATTTTTTAGCTAAGGAGCTCTGATTGTGTAGTGCCTCAGGCATTTGACTGCTAGCTAAAAGACTGGCTGTTCAAAGCCAGCAGCTGCTTCATGAAAGGAAGACTGGGCAATCTACTTCTATAACGATTTACTGCCTTGGAAACCCAAAAGGGGTCACTATGAATCAGAATCGACTGGATGGCAGTGAGGTTAGTTTGTTTTAATTTTTTAGCTAAACACAGCAAATGTATTATGTTCTTTAAATCTCTTGAGAAAAACAGACATGTATTTCATTATACAAGAACGCACATTACAGTGAGTGCAGCAGTAGAACTGTTATAAAAATAGTGTGTTGTTTCCCATATTCAATATTGTTCAATATTGCTTTGCATGTTGTCATATGGATGCATACCAATATTTCAAGAGTTGTGTCTACTGAAGATAATGACCTTAAAATCGAAATTATATTTTTAATCAATAAAACTCTTCCAGCAGCTTACCATTCGGAAATTTTTATTTGGAAAGAGTTCACTTGCCAGAATTCTGAGATACTTTATTTGGCCACTGTCAAAATCTGATTGCCCATTCAAGTACCCATCTCCAAAGACATTTATTTTATGACCTTGACCAATGTGAAGCTTGTTGAGTATATTATATATTGGCAATAAAAATGAAAATCAAGAAGATGAATGGTAGGTTGGAACTCACTGAAGCAGATAGGAATCATTGATCTTAACAGCATGATAGCATAATCATATGAGATTCTAGAAGTTGACTTTGAGAACTGTCAAAATTCAGGAAGATTTGCAGTTTTGAAACCCAGGGGCTCTTTCCAACTTTTGCTTATTTTCCCATAATAGGTAGAACTTCATATTTGAAAATACATAAACCTCTGAATGCCCAACAATGTGAAGACGTGGAGTATTACAAAGAAGTTAGCCAAGTCTAATATGAAGATATTTAAGAATACATGTAATAATGTTCTTCTAAGATATGTAACATGTAATAAATATGTAGTTTATTTTAAAATAATATGTATTTTTTCATAAAATATTATTGTAAGCCTATACATATATAATTATACACATATAACTGCATGTGCATAGGTCCATAATTTATTTATTTTTCATATTTTTCTATTTTGCCTATTTTTTCAATTTTTTTGTCATTACTGTTGTCATTGAGTTATCTCTGACTCATAACAATCTTATGTATAACCATTTTTTTGGAGAGTGTATAGAATATTATAATTTATGCTAAGAAATGTGCATTGTAAAAGAACAATCATATCAGTTAACTGTAAGATATAATTTATCATATTATTTGTAATATAAATTTTTTGTTACATTTTACATTCAACTTACTGATTACATTTATTTAAGGACACTAAAGCATATCCCATTTTAAATTACCAAATTTTGCTTTTATAAAATTATTTAAAATTAATTTTAAAAATTTAGCTTTATAAATATTGTGAACTAAAGAGAAAATGAATATTTTCATAAATAAACATTTATATTTGCCTTATAACTGAGTCAGTCAGCAGAATGGCACATTTATAGGATTCAAACATTAGAACTTTTTCACACATCCTCTCACAAATCAGCAAGATTATTTCTGGGGAAGGGGTTCACATGAAGCATTTCTTTTTCTCTTTTAAAATTTTTGCATGATAGTTTTCTTTTCTAATCTCTCTCCTAATCTTTTCTTGTTTTGTGTTGTTTAAGTTAAATACCTGTGGCTGTTAAGTTTGTGTGTCAACTTGGCTGGGCTTGTTTGAGTGGCTGGGCAGTTGGTGGTAGTTATTTCCCATTATGATACTGGAAATCAGCTCCATGGTGGGACCTACCACAAGCAGCTGAGTAGCTGCTTGAGGGATGTGGTCAGCTTCCCGTATATAAGAAACAGTTTTGGGAATGGTCTCCAGCTTATGGCATGCTTGAATGCTGCTTGTAGCTGTGTCTTTGTACAGCAGCCTGCCATGCTCTGTTAACCTTGGGACTTTTAATGGACTTGAATTAATGGCCTGCTGTGTGGTTTGGTAACATGAAAACTGTGCCATTTTATTTGTTGACCTTGGGCTTGTTAGTCTCAGCAGTCAGTAGCTGCCTGAGTGAACGGATACCTCTAGCTTCAGTGGGTCAAGAACAAGAGGCAGAGCTGAAACCCAAGGTCGAGGGGCTTTCACACAGCCCCTAGAGCCTGGCACTCTGAACTCAGACTAGCCTCCTGAACTGTAAAAGAATGCACTCCTGTTTGTTTGGTGGTATATTTCTGTCAGAACAGAGCTAGGTAACCAGAACAATAACATAGCATCATGAACTATCTTTTATTTATTTATTTATTTTAAGAATAGCCTCATATAATATTTTCTAATTTGTTGAACAAAAATAATTCATAATGGGAGGTTCCGGCAAAATGGCAGACTAGGCACAAGAACTGCACAGACCCTCTTCAACAAAGAAAAGGGAAACCAATTGACACAGACACAGAAGATAATCTTCGACCCCTGAGCCTTGAAGGGAAGGATATAGAAGTGGACTAAACACCAACTAGGAGAAGAATTTGTGTGAAAATACCAAAAAAGGAGACATACGGAGCTGCAATCTGGCAGCCATCCTGAGCGACCCTGACAGCACAGACAGCTTGGAGATTCCCAAGTGGTGGTTGTTGTTGTTGTTATGTGCCGTTGAGTCAAACCCGACTCATAGCGACCCCTCCTTGGGTTTCTGAGGCAGTATCACTATGGAAGTAGGATTGCCCAACCTTCCTTCCGAGGAGTGGCTGGTGGGTTTGAACCGCCAGCCATCTGGTTAGCAGGCAAGTGTCTTAGCCACGAGTAGTGGTAGGACATAAGAATTAACCTAAAAATCACCCTGCTAGCCAGGGACTGCATGGACTGTGCACGGTGGCTGGGGAGCAAACAGAGAAGGTGAAGAGAAAGGTAGGCTAAGCTGTGGACTTTTGCTGGTCCGGAGGGTGCCGCCATTTTGTAGGTTTAAAGAGTGGCTTGACTATTTTGGATATTTAAAGAGACAGTGCTCTCACAGAATCCTGTGGTGGTAGGACTTAAGAATTAACCTAAAAACCCCCTTGCTAGCCAGGGACTACATGGAGGACTGTGCACAGTGTCTGGGGAACAAACAGAGAAGGTGAAGAGAAAGGTGGGCTGAGTTGTGGACTTTTGCCAGTCCGGAGGCTGCTGCCATTTTGAAGGTTTAGAAGGCAGCTTGACTATTTTGGATATTTAAAGAGACAGCACCCTCACAGATTTCTGGGGCTTAAGAACAAGTTCCGCTTTCCAGCAACCCCAAGGACACTCAGGGCCTGCAAGATTGAAAAGGTATGACAATTTTCTTGTTACTACACCTTACACCTGCTTGGTGAATGGAGGTGTGGCCATCCCCACTCCCACCTACCTTCTGGGCCCACAGGAACTCCATCACAGTTTGTGTGCTCAGAAGGAGCCTGGGTGCCCTACCCTGACCTCCACTGATTTTTTCTTTTTTTTTTTTTTTTCTTTTTTGCTTTCTTTTTCCCAGTGATTATTTTGCTTGTATTTTTATTTTTATTTATTTGTTTATTCTTTCTTCTTTTCTGGTGATTACTTTGCTGTATTTGTCTGTATTAAAGCAAGTATTATTGTTAATACATTTGTCCTTTCTATTATTATTCTTAATCTTACCTTACAAGGTCCTAGTTTTCAACATTTTTTCTTTTCCTTGGGCCTGGTTGACTTTCCCACCCCCTGAATTTAAGGGTTTTTTTTCCTCTCTTTTCCCCCTTTTTTTCTCGTGACTAACCCCATTCCCTGTTTTTCTTTTTGCACTCTACTTATT
>NW_006922346.1:341798-344919 GCF_000298275.1 Orycteropus afer afer
ACATGAGACAAAGTATATTTGAACTGCTGTATGGAAAGTGAATTTGCTCTGTAAATCTTCACCCAAATCACAGTACAAAAATAAAAAAGAATTGAAAAAAAAAATTCATAATATGTAGATGGACTTTTCTTTTTTCCAATCTCCTACTCTATATTTAAAATGCATCAAGTTGAGCTAGAATTTCTCCCTCATCCCTTAGGTAAAGAAGCTTGAATTATGTGCTTAATCTTGCTTTAAAAAGAGTGGTTTGTGATCACAGTAAGACATAGATATGATCAAGGTACCATATTTAGAGTCCAGTCACACTTAATGTTGAAGTGTTCTAGTCTAATGCAAGACTGCAAGTATTTTCCCTTATCTAATTGGAGCTTGTTGCAGGGAAGAAAATTCTAGAATACTGCTTTGTTCCAACTAGTTTCCTTATTGATTCACTTCTAGTCCTTCTCCCTTATTTGGCTTCTCATAGTCTCTGACTCTTCTGGACTTAGGAAGGGAGAGAAGCAATGTAAGTGGAGCAGAGAAGTTCTTACCTTATTTGTGCATAAACTGTCTATTATTCAGGCAGTACAGAAGAGTAAACCTGACACATTATCCAAGGGTACACATTCTTGAATCACATCAATTGTTTATTTTCCCCTGGCTTGCTGCTCTCTCTCAGATCTTGTTTCTTTGGTAATCTACTATACCCAGAAGTTTTGTTAGATCTTATGGACATTTCAAGTGATCCCCTTGGGAACAGTTTTATGTGGTTTCAGGTGGGCTTTCTCACACAGAAGGATCATGTTTTGTTCATTAAAAATACTCATTACCAGGATTTCCCATGGATAAACTCTAGGATCAGGGGTAAAAAACATACACACACTTAGTAAATACTACGCATACCTACAAATGGCGACAGTCCTGATAATGCCACTGCAGAAGCATATCAGATGTCTCAACCTGATCTTTGTTTTTGAAGGTATACCAGACTGTAAGTCAAGCCTTGAAACAGCACGGAGATATTTATAAGGACATCAGGACCCAGCTCTACTTCCTGGAACATGGGCATGCAGGAATGAGAGTTGAAGCTCATGTGATCCTGGCAAGGAGCCCCTTTTGTTTATCTCAGTATATAAATTGCCTATAGCCTTAAGCTGATAACTTTCTCTCTCTCTCTCCTCTCTCTCACTCTCTTTCTCTGTCCCTCTCTTCTTTCTGTCCAGTCTTCTGCTGCCCCTGAACTCCATGTAAGTTCCAATAAATGCATGTTGCAGAGCATGGCTCTTGATCGTTTCATCAGTCTTTTGGCCCTTTTTGTGGGTACTGTCCTGAACTTACTGGGGATCGCTGCCCTTTACAAAATGTCTGCTTCAAAAGTGCTGAGAGAAAAGCCACTAGACTTTCGTCAATTTGAAGTTATTTTTGGTTGAACTTTGACAATAGTTTTGATGGAAAATTCATGACACTCATATTACAATTTCAAAATAGTCTAAATTAATCCTTTCTATTTTGACCTAAGAGGCTAGATGAAAAAAAAAAAAAAAATTTCTTCCTACCTTAGAATACTTTTTCCATCAGAAGTGAAATCTGAGAAAACAAATCTGCTTCAAAGAAGATCTTTATAGAAATATTTATCTTGGTAGATTTACACACTGTATGTAATTGTGTTGAGTAACATGTTTTCAGTTATTGCTTTTGTTTTTGACTTCTTCAAAGTTACAATCTCATTTAATATTTTATTATACCTTATATTGATTGAACCATTTATTATTTTGTTGTCATTATTGAGCTGGAATTTGTAATTTCTTTTAAATTTACATTTTACTATCTTAATTTTTAAAGTTATTTAATTTATATGCTTAAGTAATTGTAAAATTCCATCAAGTCAGATCCAACTCAGTGACCACTCCTTGGGTTTCCGAGGCATATCACTATGGAAGTAGATTGCCCAGTCTTCCTTCCAAGGAGTGGATGTTGGGTTTGAACCACCAGCCTTCTGGTTAGCAGTGAAATGCCTTAGGCACTACACCACCAGAGCTCCTAATTGTAAAAATAAAGTACCCTAAATATATATATATATATATATATATATATATATATATATATATATATATATATATATATATATATATATATATGATACATTGATTGTGATTCTGGTTATTATCTTGGTACACAATGTAATTGGAGAAAAGTAATGTATGGTAGCTGATTATTCTTATATTGACAACTTGTTTAAAGTGTATGAGAATGATCATCCATACAAGATCATAAGAGCAGCATTTTCCCAAGGATAAAGCTAGAAGGTAGGAAGGGAGAGGAAAGAAGCAAAAATCAAAATGTGAAACAAGAGAAGAAATCATTAATATCACATGCAATTAAAATTTGGCTGAAGATAATTCAAAAATGGTTTTGTTCTAGAGTACTATTACATTGTAGGGATTGCAAACAATATCATAAAACAAAATATGCATGAACTGTTGAATGAAAAAAAAAAAAATTACTGTGTAAACTTTTACCTAAATCACAATAAATAAGTAAATAAATAAACTAATAGAAGAATATGTATTTGCTAAAGAATAAGCTTACCCACCCCAATCCACCCCCAAAAAGCACACAGGATTAAAGGAGCTAAACAGTGAAGCAAGAGCTCTGGTAGCATAGTGCCTAAGGCACTTGACTGCTAATCAGGAGGCTGGCGGTTCAGACCCACCAGCCACTCCTTGGAAAGAAGGTTGGGCAATCTACTTCCGAAGTGATACTGACTCAGAAACCCAAGGAGGGGTCACTATGATTCGGATCCACCTCGACGGCACATAACAACAACAATAACAACAAACATTGAAGCTGTCTTCTCATTCTAATGTTAGGGGGTCTGTATCATCCATGTTTTTTAATCCTGACTCAGATACAAAATGTTGCCTTTTATCCATCCAACCATATTTTAGTCTGTCATCCTCGGATGTGAGAGTTAATCTTAACAGAAAAATTGTTCTCTGTCACACAGACTAATGTTGTTGTTGTTGTTAAGTGCAGTCGAGTCGTTTCCGACTCATAGCGACCTCATGCACAGCAGAACGAAACACTGCCCGATCCTGCGCCAGCCCCACAATCCCTGCTATACTTGAGCCCACCATTGCAG
>NW_006922346.1:349061-350408 GCF_000298275.1 Orycteropus afer afer
TATGGAACAAACAGTCATGTGCTGGAGCCAGCTATTTTCATGGGAACAAATAGTTAAATGCTGAGGAATTTTGCATTTTGATTGTTAAACACAATTATTGAAATTTAAATTACATTATCTCAAAGTTATATTTTTTTTTTATTAGAAAGAAATCAAATTGTCAAAATTCACCATTTCCTAATTTTTAGTACACATTACTATTAGTGATATTTATTGATTTTACAATTATTGAAGTTCATTTAAATGTACTGTATTTGTATATTAGAGATAATATATAATGGAATGTTACTGCTCACCCCTTCACAACTCTTCATTTGTTAAAAACCAGTTGCTGTTATTATTGTTAGGTGCTGTCAAGTCAACTCTGACTCATAGCAACCCTATGAACAGAAGAACAAAATACTGGCTTGTCGTGCCCCATCCTCTCAATCCTTGCCACTGTATCAATCTATTTTGTTGAGAGTGTCCCCATTTTCTGCTGACCTTTCACTTTACCATGCATGATATGCTTCTCAAGGGTCTGGTCCCTTCTGACAACATGACCAAAGGAGGTGAGATGAAGTCTGGCCAGTCACTTCCAAGGAGAATTCTGGCTGCACTTCTTCCAGGAAAGATTTGTTTGTTCTTCTGGCAGCACATTGTTGCTGTTGTTGTTGTTATGTGCCGTCAAGTCGGACCTGACTCATAGCAACCCCTCCTTGGGTTTCCGAGGCAGTATCACTATGGAAATAGATTGCCCCATCTTCCTTCTGAGTTGTCTGATATTGTTCTATAATTTCTACATTCTGTGGGATCACCTTTCTTTGGAATGAATGCACATATGGATATATTCCAGGCAGTTGGCCAGGTTGTTGTCTTCCAAATCTCATGACATAGCTGAGTGTGTGCCTCAAGTGCAGCATCCATTTGTTAAAACAGCTCAATGGATATCCTGTCAATTCCTGGAACCTTGTTCTTTGCCACTTCCCTAAGTGCAGCTTTGACTTCTTCTTTCACTACCATTGGTTCTTGACCCTATGCCACCCCCTGAAATGGATGAATATCAACCAATTCTTTTTGGTACCAGGCCTCTGTGTATTCCTTCCATCTTTTGAAATTTCCTGCATCATTCAATATATTGCCAATAGAATCTTTCAATATTGCAACTCAATGCTTAAACTTTCTCTTCAGTTCTTTCAGCTTGAGAAATAGTATGTTCTTCCCTTTTGGCTTTTGAACTCCATGGCTGTGCACATTTCATTATAATAATTGACTTTGTCTTCTTGAGATGCTCTTTGAAATCTGTTCAGCTCTTTTTCTTGTCATATCTCCCTTTGCTTTAGCTACTCTCCATTGAAGAGCAAGTTT
>NW_006922346.1:351128-355197 GCF_000298275.1 Orycteropus afer afer
ATTCTTCTTTGTTTCCAATTTTTGCATTCCAGGCACCAGTGATGACCAGCACATCTTGATTGCATGTTTGGTCAATTTCAGACTGCAGAAGTTGGTAAAAATCTTCAATTTCCTCACCTTTGGTTTTGGTGTTTGGTGCATAAATTTGAATAATGGTAGTATTAATTGGGTTTCCTTGTAAGCATATGTATAGTATTCTATCACTGATAATATTGTACTTCACGGTAGATCTTGAAATACTTTTGATGATAGCTGCCACACCATTCCTCTTAAAATTGTCTTTTCCGACATAGTAGGTCATATGGTTATTTGATTCAAAATGGCCCAAACCGGTCCATTTCAGCTCACTAATGCCTAGGATATAGATCTTTATGCATTCCATTTCATGATTGAGAACTTCCACTTTTCCTAGATTCATACTTCATACATTCCATGTTCCAAATATCAATGAAACTTTGCAGCTGTTGTTCTCTTGTTGAGTCATGCCACTTCAGCAAATGGAGGCCCCAAAAGTTCTACTTTATCATTATCACTAAGGTAGGCTCTACTCTGACAAGACAGATCTTTCTCAGTTGTATTTTGAGTGCCTTCTGATCTGAGGGCTCAACTTCTTGCTGTATTAGAGAATGTCTCAGGGCTATTCATAAACTTTTCCAGTATTATACCAGACAATGTTTCACTAATATTTATAAGGTTTTCCCTGGTCAATTATTTGAGATGTGGATGGTCTCTTCCTTCTCCCAAGTCTTTCTCAGTCTGGATGCTCCACTGAAACTGGTCCACCATGGGCATGCCTGCTGGCACAACCTCCATACTCACAGCTACATGCAAGCACAAGAAACTGAAATAGGACCAAAAACAGTGAGCAGTCAGGCCAAAATAGTTTACACACTGAGTGACTGAGAGGAAAGAAAATTGTTTATTGCAAAGCAGCAACATAAGAAGACAGAGGTCAGTATTCAAATATGATTCCCAAAACTCCATCTAATTACAGTTTTGTAGGTTTTAGAAGAGAGAGTTATGCATATTCATAAAAATTTCAGCAATTTGGGCATGAGATGTTTGATGATTGGCTGAAATTTCCTTCGCCTTGGTTTAAAGGGACAGTAACATTTTAATCCAGTGAACTTGCAGACTGGATGAGTCCCACCGGCTTCCTATCATCAGCTGATCAGGGCTTAGGCAGAGGGGAGAGTGTTAGTTCCCAGTAACTTTGCTCCTCTCTGTTCCACTGCACATGTCCATGGGCCAGAGTTAATTTTCAAGTTGTTTCCTAAGACACATTAAAGCACTTATCACTTGTGCCTAAGGAAATAGCAGGAAAAAATGTTTTTTGTTCCATTCAGTTCTTAAGGAACTAAGCTTATTGTATTTACTCATATGTCTTAACCAGGGTGGGGATATAGTGAAGAGTAATTAATTTTACTTATCTATTTCAATCTGGGGTCCTATCTGTTCTAATTATCTGTTTTAACCAGGGTGGGGAAATAGTTTTGACATTACTCGGTTTCAAAACCAACAGACAAGTTTGTATCCCTTAGCTTTTCTAACTGTTCCACTCACTTCTTGCTCTTCCCCCCATGTGTTCCTGCTGGTCCTGTCTTCTGCTGCTCCCTACCACCGGGGGCTGCCCCCTCTTCACCTGTTCCAAGGCAGTGGACTTGGTTTTTGTTTATAAAGCCACAGTCCATGGATGGCACAAGCAACTTGGATTTGACCTAAGCACTCAGAACTTAAGCAAAAAAAAAATTGGAGGTTTTAATATACCTGCCAATCCTCAGAAGAAAAGATCTGGTAATCTCTTCTGTAAAGATTACAGCAAAGAAAACACTATATGGCAGTTTTACTCTGTCACATGGATTTGCTGTGAGTCAGAATCAACTCCATGGCACCTAACAACAATTAAGTTAAAGGTTGACAGTTTGATCCCAGCCAGTGGCTCCACAGAAGAAAGGTTTGATGATCTGCTTTTGCACATGGAGAAAACCCTATGGAGCACAATGCTACTATGTAATGCATGGGGTTACCATGAGTCATAATATATTCCTTGGCAACAGGTTTTTTTTTTGCTTTTTAAACCCATCCATAAATAATTTTAAGAGAATTAATGCCCTGCTTCTCAACATTCAAATATATCCATTTCTAAAATTGATCTGCTTCAGAATATTGTTATGATTTTTGTGCTCTTATCCCTCACTCCTATTTCACAATTGCTATTCCTCCACCTTTCCAAAGAATGACATCCTCTTAACCATTGAGGTTCTGATGAGGTACATGTTCTTAGATTATAAAAACTTCTAGGTCACAAGACCAAGATTAATCTTCTCTAAGAGAGAATCTAGAAGTGAACTATTTGTCTAGTGGATGCCTATTAGCTGATTTATTTAAATTGCAAATGAGTTCAGATTTTTTTTTTTTCCCCTCACAAAAAATGAGTTTGGTTTGGTTGATTTTTTTGACAGTGAAAATTGACTTTGCCAATTAGGTACCACTGTGGAATTACTTAAGGAATTCTGGTGGTGCTGCAGTTGAAACATTTGGCTACTAACCAAAGCATTGGTATTTGGAACCCAGCAGCCACTCTGTAGCAAAAAGATGAGAAAGTCTGTTTCTGTAAGGATTTCCAGCCTTCAAAACTCTATGGGAGGATACTTCCGATAAGATGGTGGACTAGGCAGAAAGACTGCTCAGACCCTCTTCAACAAAGAAAAGGGGAACCAATTAACACAGACACAGAAGATAATCCTGGACCCCTGAGCCTTGAAGGGAAGGATATAAAAGTGGAATAAACTCCAATTAGCAGAAGAATTTGCATGAAAATACCATAAAAAGAGATATATGGAGCTGCGGTCTGGTAGCAACCCTGAGCGATCCTGACGGCATGGCACAGACAGCTTGCCGAGTGGTAGTAGGACCTAAGAATTAACCTAAAAATCAACCCTACTAGCCAGGGACTGCACAGAGGACTGCTCTGGTGGCTGGTGAATAAAAGGAGAAGCAGCAAAGAGAAGGTCGGGCTGAGCCGTGGACTTTTGCCTGTCTGGAGGACACAGCCATTTTGAAAGTTTACAAGTGGCTTGATCATTTTGGATACTTAAAGAGACATTGCTCTCCCAGATACCAGGGGCTTAAGAATACATTCCACTTTCCCGTAACTCCAAGGACACTCCGGACCAGGAAAACAGAAAAGGTGTGACATTCCCCTTGTTACTCTTATACTCCACACCTGCTTGGTGAATGGAGTTGCAGCCATTCCTCAACTCCCACACACCTTCTGGGCCCACAGGAACTCCATCCCAGTCTGTGTGCTCTGACGGAGTCTGAGTGCTCTGCCCTGCTCTCCCCTGATTATCTATTTATTTATTTATTTTTCTCTTTCTTTTTTCAGGTTATAAGTTTGCTTGTTTTTGTCTGTTTAAAAACTAGTATTATTATTAATACTTTTGTACTTTTTGCTATTATTATTTATTTTTCCCCTACCAGGTCCTAGTTTTCAACTTTTTTTCTTTTCCCTGTTCCTGGTTGCAAAATTTATTTTTTCTTTTCTTCTCATGGTTAACCCTATTCCTTTCTTTGTTTTGTTTTTGCATTTATCCCATTTTTTTCTTCATTAGTCTCCTTATCAAACTTTTTTCTTAGTATCCCCAGATATTGCAGGTTTTCTTGATTTTTTCTTCTTTTTACTTTTTTTTTTTGGTTACTGTTCCTGTAGAATTACATGGTGTATTTTTGTCCAGGTGCTTTTAGTTTTTTGATGGTTATCCAGTTTTAATTTATGTTTCACTGAATGGGAGACAGCAACAGTCCCCATAAGACACAGCTACACCCACACCACCTTCATCTTTACTTACTGAGCAAGAGCCAACACTTCCTTCTCCACCAACAGGCCAATGTTAAAAAACCACCAAGAAAAGCCTGATTCACCCTTGGCTGCTCTTCAAACAGTTAACAGAGATCTAAACACAACAACATCACGATGCCTCGGAAACAACAGACCATCACAGTCCACACAAAGAAGCAGGGTAAAGTGGTAGAAACAAGGGAGCATGATACAGACCCAGAACACATC
>NW_006922346.1:355927-357341 GCF_000298275.1 Orycteropus afer afer
TCTGATTTCTCAGCAGAAACCATGCAAGCAAGAAGACAATGGGATTGTATATAAAACCCTGAAAGAGAAAAGTTTTCAACCAAGAATTATATACCCAGCAAAATTGTCCCTCAAATATGATGGTGAAATTAGGAGATTTCCAGATGAGCAGAAACTAAGGTAATTTGTTAAAATCAAACCACCTTACAAGAGATGCTAATGGGAGTCCTTTGAACAGAGAACCAAAAACAGCAGATAACAACAGATCATTGATACACAAGATGACATAACCCAGAAGCCACAGCTATGGACATATCCAAAGTAAAATGTGCTAGAATATTGTAAACAGGGAACCAGAGACATAAATTGTCAAGAGAGGACAACTACACATAAAAAGAGGGAAAAGACTATGTAGTTACAGAACTTCTAAATGGTGAGGAAGTTAAGAGAGTTGCAAAATAAAATGGACTGTTCTAAACTCAGGGAGAAAAGTTTAAACCATAGAGTAACCTCAAAGAAAAATGATAAACTTGCATATCACAACAAAAAAGAGGGCAAGCACAAATATTCAGCAAATATTAAAACAACAGCAACAAAGGAAATGATAACATTGATTCATAAACACAATAAGCTCAGCACAGAAAATAACATAGCACAAAGAAACCAGGGACACCACAGAAAAACATAACAAAATGACAGCAACAAATTCATACCTGTGAATAATTACACTGAATATTAATGGATTAAATGTACCACTCAAGAGATGGAGAATTGAAGATTGGAAAAGAAAACAAAACCCAACAATATGCTGCCTACAAGAGGCACACTTTAGAGATAAAGGCAAAAATAGACTTAAAATAAAAGATTGGAAAAAGATATATCAAGCAAATGGCAACTGTAAGAAAGCAAGAATGGCAATATTAATTTTTGATCAAATTGACTTTAAGACAAAAACCACCATACGAGACAAGGAAGGACATTATATAATGATGAAAAGATCAAACGAACATGAAGATATAACCATAATAAATGTCTATAGACTCAAAGAAAGAGCCCCAAAATACATAAATAAGACTCTAAAGGAGTTGAAAAGGCAAATAGATGACTCCACAGTCATAATACGAGATTTTAATATACCACTTTCATTGAAAGATAGAACAACTGGAAAGAAACTAAACAAAGATGCAGAAGAGCTAAACAATATAATTCACCAACATGGCCTTATAGACATCTACAGAGCACTTCACCCAACAGCAGCACAATATACATTCTTCTCCAGTGCACATGGAACAATTTCCATGAATAGACCATATGTTAGGCCATAAAGCAAGCCTTCATAAATTTAAAAACATTGAAATACTGCAAAGCATCTTCTCAGATCATAATGCTATCAAATTAGAAATTGACAATAGGAAGATCAATAGAAAAAAGAGTA
>NW_006922346.1:358699-359767 GCF_000298275.1 Orycteropus afer afer
TCATGGATACTGTTCTTTATATCCTCCCACAATTTTGGTTTTTGGTTGTTTGTGTTCAATGCATCAAATCTATTCTTTAGATGGTCTCCAAATTCAGGAGGGATATATTCAAGATCATATTTTGGCTCTCTTGGAGTTATTTTAATTGATTTCAACTTCAGGTTGAACTTGCATATGAACAGTTGATGGTCTATTCCACAATCAGCTCCTGGCCTGGTTTTGGCTGAAGATATTGAGCTTTTCCACTGTGTTTTGCCACTGATGTAGTCAATCTGATTCCTGTGTGCTCCATCTGGTGAAGTCCACATATAGAGCCACTATTTGTGTTGTTGAAAAAAGGTGTTTGCAATGAACAAGTCATTGGTTTTGCAAAATTCTACCATTTGAGTTCCAGCATTATTTCTGTCATCAAGGTCAAATTTTCCAACTACCGGTGATTCTTCTTTGTTTCCAAGATTTGCATTCCAGTCACCAGTGATAATTAACACATCTTGATTGCATATTCGATCAATTTCAGACTCCAGAAGTTGTTAAAATTCTTTAATTTCCTCATCTTTGGCTTTGGTGTTTGGTGCATAAATTTGAATAATAGTCATATTAATGGGTCTTCCTTATAGGCATATGGATATTATCCTTTCAGTGACAGCATTGTACTTCAGGACAGATCTTAAAACAACCTTTGTGATGATGAATGCCGTGCTATTCCTCTTCAAACTGTCATTCCTGGCATAGTAGATGACTTGGTTGTCTGATTAAAAATGGCCCAAACCAGTCCATTTCAGGTCACTAATGCTGAGGATATTAATCTTTATGTGTTCCATTTCATTTTTGACAACTTCCAATTTTTCTAGGTTCATACTTTCTACATTCCATATTCCAATGATTGATGGATAACTGCAGCTGTTTTTCTTCAATTTGAGTGGTGCCACATTAGCAAATGGAGCTCTCAAAAGCTTTACCTTATCCATAGGAGTAAGGCTGGGTTTACTCAGAAGATGTAGCTCTTTCCCAGTCCTACTTTGATAGCCTTCTAACCTAAATAGACTATTCTTAAAGTTACATGGTAAT